>NC_139028.1:111502459-111725132 GCF_964662115.1 Mustela nivalis | reverse complement strand
GGAGGAGGAGGGGAGGAGAGGAGGAGGAGGAGATGGAGAGGGAGAAGAAATAGGTAGAGAAAAATAATAGCACTTTTTCATGAAGACTTTCTACCCATACATTAGGTTATAAATACGTAGATGGAATTATATCCAGCAAACCTCAAATACTTACTTACTAATTATTCCAATAATATTGACTTAATTCTCATCCTGCCTTTACAAGTGAAACAATACCATGAAGTCCATTGGAAAAATTCCATGAGGAAGGGAATTTAGAGAAATGTAAGATCATCTAAGTGAGGACCTACCAGATTAAGAATGTCTTTTTCTTTTTCTTTTTTTTTTTAAGATTTTATTTATTTATTTGAGAAAGAGACAGTGAGAGAGAGCATGAGCGAGGAGAAGGTCAGAGAGCGAAGCAGACTCCCCATGGAGCTGGGAGCCTGATGTGGGACTCCGGGATCATGACCTGAGCTGAAGGCAGTCGTCCAACCAACTGAGCCACCCAGGCATCCCAAGAATGTCTTTTTCAATTGCAGAGCTAGTTCAAGCAGCAAAATGCTGGCTTTGTGCTTTTGGAAGAGAAGAGTCAAGACAGCATCTCCTTCCTGCAACTAACACCAGAAACTCATGAACACAGGTCATTGTCATAGGCAGTACTTTAAGGATGGGCTCCAAGCGTACCTTAAACTTGGGCCAGATGAGGGCTGCCATGCCTGTGAGACTGGCCTAAATCATATCCAGTATCAGAGTAAACGTCTGGGAGATGCTGATGGGTTATTTCACACTGGCCATTCACTTTTGGTGAGCAGAGATGTGAGTTGTATTTCCGGAAGAATTTAGGGAGGTGATGTCAGGTCATTTATGGGAAGTCAAGGAGCAACTCGTACCTGGTAAAATTCTTAATTAAGAAAGAGGAAGCCTATATTCAAATGGGAGCCTGCTGGATCTTTGTTTTTTTAAATTAATCTTTTCTTTTTCTCTGATTGTCCTTTGCTAGTTAAAAAAAAACACAACTATTTGTGCCCATCATAACACCATGTGGGGGTGAAAAGCATGAAACTGCCCATTGTTGTCCTGGAATTAGCAGGTACAAATACACAAAAGCCCTTCGTTAAATTTTTAGATAGATTGTAAAACAATCACCGTGATGCTGGTGGCTTTTGTTGACAATGGTGGTAGTATTCATACTACAGAAATTGATGATCACCACAAATTTGAGATCTATGGCTTTTTTCTCCCCTCCTATAATGTTAGGTGTTAAACATTTACTAGCACACCACTGGGTTGGCCCCTCTGCCGCCATTTGGACTGCTCTCAATTGGAAATTTAGTCATATCCCTGCTTGGTTTAAACCTGGCTAGTTTTACGTCAACCTGTAAGGCCCATTTCAAATGTAACTACATTCAAGTAGCTTTCAGCTCCTGCACATCTGCAATCCAGGCTATGTCCTTCTCTCGCTATTCACATTCCACCCTTGCTTTACTTCAAAGAGGCTTTAGCAAGCCCACAACCTGGCCCACCTCTTCATGAAGCTGGCAGTGGATCTACCTGCAGACCCTGGCAAAAGGTTCACACATCCATGAGCCCAAGGAGCAGACCCACTGATCAACCCTGCTAACTGGCTTACCCAGAATCTCCAGCCAAGGTGAGTGGTGAAAGGCTTTTCCTGCTAAGCAGACTGTAAAGACTGGAAGACGCTACTGCTTCTTCAAATGCACAAATACCCTGGGATGATGGGTATTAAGGAGGCCACATGGTGAGAGGAGCATGGGTGTTACATGCAACTGATGAATCATTGAACACTACATCAAAATCTAATGAAAATTTTCAATTTTCCAAACCCCAATGAGATATCAACTCACACCTGTCAGAATGACTAAAAATAACACAAGAACCAGGTGTTGGCAAGGATGTGAAGAAAGGGGAATTCTCTTACATTGTTAGTGGGAATGCAAACTATTGCAGCCACTCTAGAGAATAGTATGGTGGTTCCTCAAAAAGCTAAGAATAGAATTACCCTATGATCCAGCAATTGCACTACTAGGTATTTACCCAAAGTGTACAAAAATACACATTCAAAGGAGTACATGCCCCCTGATGTTTATAGCAGCATTATCAACAACAACCGAACTAGGGAAAGAGCCCAAATGCCCATCAACTGATGAATGGATAAGGAAAATGTGGTATATATGTATGTATGTGTGTGTGTATGTGTGTATATATATATACATATATATATATATCTATATAGATATATACATATATATATGTAGAAATACTACTTGGCCATCAACAGAATGAATTCTTGCCATTTGCTATGATATGGATGGAGTTAAAGTGTACTATGCTAAGGAAAATAAGTCAATCAGAGAAAGACAAATGCTATATGATTTCACTCTTTTGTGGAATTTAAGAAACAAAATGGATGAACATTTGGGAGGAGGAAAGGAGAGAGAGAGGGAAACAAATCATGAGACTCTTAAGTATAGAGAACAGGGTTGATGGAGGGAGGTGGTTGGAAGATGGGAGGGATGGGTAATGGGTATTAAGGAAGACATGTGTTATTATGAGCACTGGATATTATATATAAATGATGAGCCAATGAACTCTTCTCCTGAAACCAATATTGAACTGTATGTCAACTAACTAGAAATTTTTTTTAAAATGTAGTCCAGAAATAAAAGCCTGACACCAGATGGCTTCACAGGTGAATTCTACCAAACATGTAAGTTATGAACACTGATCCTCCTCATTCTTTTCCAAAAAATAGAGGAAATACTAACAGATTTGTTTTATGAGTGCAATATGACTCTGAAACCAAAGTCAGACAAAGACGCCATAAGGAAAGAAAACTACAGGGTAGTATCCCCAATGAACATAAGTGAAAAAATTATCAGCAACGTATTAGCCAGCCAACTTCAACAGCACACACAGGCTGCACACATGACTCAGTGGGATTTATTCCTGGGATGCAAGGATAATTCAACATATGCATATTTTTAAAATTGTGATACACCACATTAACAGAATGAAGGTTAGAAAACATTGAAGGTTAGAAAATATATGATCATCCCAATAGATGTAAAAAAGCATCTGACACCATTCAACCCACATCCATGATTTTAAAAACTTTCAAGAAATAAGGAACTTACCTTAAAGGTCATATATGAAAAGCCCACAGCTAACATTATACTCAATGGTGGAAAACTTAGAGCTTTTCCTCTAAGATCTGGAACCAGACAAGAATGATGCTTTAATTCAACATAGGATTGAGAAGTCCTAGCCAGAGCAATTAGATAAGAAAAAGAAACAGAAGGCATTCAAACCAGAAAGGAAGAAAAAAGATTATCTCTGGTGGCAGATGACATGATCTTTTATGCAGAAAACCCTAAAGACATCTCCAAATTTTGTTAGAAACAATACATGAATTCAGTTTCAGGACACAAGAGCAAAATACAAAAATCGGTTGCATTTCTATACACCAGCAACAGACTATCTGAAAATGAAATTAAGAAAACAATCCTGTTCAGGGCACCTGGGTGGTTCAGTCAGTTAAGCATCCAACTCCTGATCTCAGCTTAAGTTTCGATCTCAGGATCGTGAGTTCAGGCCCTACACGGGGCTCCACCCTGGGTGTGGTATTTTTTTTAAATCCTGTTTACAATAAATTCAAAAGTAATAGAGTCTTTAGAAATGAACTTAACCAGAGATGAAAAACTTGTATATTAAAAATTATAAACACTGAAGAAACAAATTAAAGCAGGCAAATAAAAAATGGAAAGATATCCCATATTCATGGATTGAAAGAGTTAATACTGTTAAAATACCCAGAATACCCAAAGTGATCTATAGATTTAATAAAATCCCTATCAAAATCCTAATGGTATTCTTTACAGAAATAGAGAAAACAATCCTGAATTGATGGAAAGGATTTAAAATAGGCGGGATTCAGGAATCTCCAAAGTTCTAGGAGCAGGAAGTCCAGGAAGAAGAGTCTTGTAGTAGGTATGGCCAGGTCTGGGTACTTGCCTCTTGGATCAATCAACTTTAACCAACTTTTACCTCTGTCAGTTGACTCATTCTCAGATCATCTATTGGCCTTGTTCTTAAAATATGTTGGCAAAAAAAAAAAAAGAAAAGAAAAAAAAAAAAGCTTGCCCCATGCCTAGGAAAAGACAGGGCACCAGACTGAGGGTTCCACCAGACTGTTTTATCCAAAGGTAAAGAGGTGATTCCCTAAAAGAAAACTAGGTTGCAATCAGGAAGTACAAATAGTTAATGGGCAGCTCAAAATCAACAGTGGCTGCTAGAAGTTGTCAGCACCAAACCACAAAAGGCTTAGTGGGTCATATGGAGGGACGTTGACTTTTATCCTAAATTCAAGAGAGAACCTATAGATGTTGTTAGGCAGGAGAAGGTGGTTTAGAGGATCAGGCTTATGTTTCTAAAGTATCCTCTGGCTGTTTTCGTTTTTTTTCCCCCCTAAAAATTTAATTTATTTGAGAGAGAGCATGCACAAGTGGGGGGAGGGGCAGAGGGAGAGAATCTCTAGCAGACTCCCCACTGAGCACAGAGCCTGATGGGGATTGAGTTGGACTCGATCTTAGGATCTTGAGATCATGACCTGAGCCAAAACCAAGAGTTGAATGCTTAACGGAATGAGCCATTAAGGTGCGCCACTCTAGCTACTTTCTGAGCAAGGGATGAGTAGAGAGCAACAGTGGAGGTGGGAGAGAAACTAGGCCAGAGGGAAGAAGGATGTGGACTATAGAGGTAGCAGTGGAGTTGAAAAATGGCTGGATGGATTCAAAATACATGTGGAGAATATATATATATATATATATATATATATATATATATATATAGTCTATGCGTTAGTGTTATTCTTTTTTTTTTTAAGATTTTATTTCTTTATTTGACAGAGAGAGATCACAAGTGGGCAGAGAGGCAGGCAGAGAGAGAGAGGAGGAAGCAGGCTCCCCACTTGAGCAGAGAGCCCGATGTGGGGCTCGATCCCAGGACCCTGAGATCATGACCTGAGCCGAAGGCAGAGGCTTAACCCACTGAGCCACCCAGGCGCCCCTAGTGTTATTCTTTATACAGTCTTAATGTTTTTTAAATTTTGATTTCAGTTTTCCTCACAAGTGATTCACATATGTGAATGCTATAAAATGCATCAAATCCTTTAGAATGAAGTACCAAATAAATGTTTTTAAAAGAACAAAAAAAAGAAAGAACCAATCCTGAGTAGTCCAGGGTGGCAACATAGAAAGACCCTGAACTCACCTCCCTCATAGAACACACTGATCTATATCTCTTTATAGAGCAATTAATCCTGGAGAAGATCTGAGGGATGACTGAACAGCTTCTGCACAAGAAAAGATAGACCACGCAGAGAATGGCAAGAGAAATGGAGACACGATAACAAAGGGAGTTCCCACCTCAGACACTGCAAACTGCAGTGGGACTATGAGCAGACTTGTTGCCCTGGGGCACAGAAAAAAAAAGCCAGTTTAAAAGAGCATATGAAATATAAAAGGTTAAGCCCTACAACTTTGCCAAATGGCAGGGGAGCTGATGGAACTCTTTCCAGGTCAGAGAAGTTGGCAAGCACCAGGGTTTACATTTCCTTACAACCTTGACAGTGCAGATGGAGCAGGGTCCAGGCAGCTTCACCAGTCTACCGTCTCAGTAAGCCCTGGACCCCTAGCCCACACCAGCCTGCTATCCCACCAAGGTGGCCCAGTGTGGTGCACACCAAGACACCTCTGACCAACACTCATTATTGCTCCAGCTGTCTCATCTATATGACACAGGTGCAAAGCCCTTTAGAACCCTCCAGGCCAGCACCACTCTGTTTCCAGATGACTTACCAGGTAATCCCCAGTGTAGAGCACCCCAGGACCTCCCACTCTAAACCCCCCTTTGTCCCAAATGATTTTCCAGGGCATCTCCTGAGTGAACTTGCCTGGACCACCTCTTCATCTGCACTGAACTCACCTCAGTTCCCACCGGCCTTCCATAGTGTCCCCTGCACAGAGTGTCCTGGGACTCCCTAGCCTGCACCCACTTCAGCTTCAGAACTCACAGAGAGAACCAATGAGAGAATGTGCAGAGAGACCAGAGAATACCCCAGCTTGTCACCGCTTAAGATTCAGCTATCCTGCTAGGATGTCTTCTGCATGGAGAGCCCCCAAGAACCTCAGGCTTGCATTCACTTCAGCTCAGCTGTCCTTACAGGGAGCCCTCTGCATGGAGAACCCTGGGACACCCTGGCCCATGCCCACTTCAGCACCAGGCAACCCATCGAGGACAGTCCCAAAACAGAGTCCCTTGGGTCCCTAGCCCACACCAGCCACAGCTCTAGCCATACAGCACAAGTCACCAGGTACAGAGAGTCTACACAGGCAATAAGCATACACAGGATGATTCCTTCAAGTTTAGGAGAAGTAGGTGTTCCACATAATTCATAAAAACAAACACAAAAATCCAAGAAAAATTAGGAGACAAAGGAATATGCTTCAAATGAAAGAATAAGATAAAACCTCAGAAGAGGAACTAAATGAAATGGAGATAACCAATCTACCTGATAAGTTCAAAGTAGTGGTCATAAAGATGCTCATCAGACTGGAGAGAAGTGTGGATGAATTCAGTGAGAACTTTGACAAAGAGATAGAAAAAATATATATATAAAAAGAACTAATCAGGGATAAAGAATATAAGAACTGAAATGAAAAAGACACTAGAGGGAATAAACAGTAGATTAGAGGATGTAGAAGAACATGTCAGTGATCTGGAAGACAGGATAATGGAAAACACACTGAAAGCAACAATAAAAAAGAATTTTTCAAAAATGAGGATAGGTTATGGGATCTCTTGAATAACACCAAGTGAACAAACATTCACATTATAGGGGCCCCAGAAGAAGAAAAGAGAGGAAAGGGCAAAAAAAAAAAAAAAACAAAAAAAAACCCACACTTATTTGAAGAAATAATTTCTGAGAAACTCCCTAACTTGGGAAAAGAAACACATGTCCAAATTAAGGAAGCCAGAGAACCCCAATTAAGATGAACCCAAGGAGTTCCACACAATGATACAATAATTAAAATACCAGAGATTAAAGATAAAGAGAGAATTTTTAAAGTAGCAAGAGAGAAGCTACTAGTTACATACCAGGAGGAACCCCATAAGACTATCAGCTGATTTTTAAGTAGAAACTTTGCAGGCCAGAGGGGAGTGGCATGATGGCATGATAGAGTCAAAGTGTTGAAAAGAAAAAAAAAAACCCTACAACCAAGAATACTCTACCCAGCAAGATTACCATTCAGAAGGGAAGGAAAGAAAAGGAGTTTCCCAGACAAACAAAAGTTTTATAAGCTCATCAGCACCAGGGGCACCTAGTTTAAGTATCTGACTCTTGGTTTCAGCTTAGATCGTGATCTTAGGGTCACGAGATTGAGCCCTATGTGAGGCTCTGTGCTTAGCCCAGAGTCTGCTTAAAATTTATCTCCACACGGGCGCCTGGGTGGCTCAGTGGGTTAAGCCTCTGCCTTCGGCTCAGATCATGATCTCAGGGTACTGGGATCGAGCCCCACATCAGGCTCTCTGCTCAGCGGGAAGCCTTCTTCCCTCTCTCTCTCAGCCTGCCTCTCTGCCTACCTGTGATCTCTGTCTGTCAAATAAATAAATAAAATCTTTAAAAAAATAAAAAAAGATTTCTCTCCCTCTCCTTCTGCATCAGCCACCACACATGTGCACATGCTCTCTCTATTAAATAAATAAATAATCTTTTTTAAAAAGCTCATCACCTGTGAAGTGTGTAAACCTGGTGATTCACAGACCTGTACCCCTGGGGATAAAAATATGTTTATAAAAAATAAAAAATAAAAATCAAATAAAATTAAAAGCTCATCACCAATAAACTGGCCTTGTGAGAAGTGTTAAAGGGACTTCTTCCTTTTTTTTTAAGATTTTATTTATTTATTTGACAGAGAGAGATCACAAGTAGGCAGAGAGGCAGGCAGAGAGAGAGAGGGAAGCAGGCTTGAGACTGCTGAGACTCGATCCCAGGACTCTGAGATCATGACCTGAGCCGAAGGCAGCGGCTTAACCCACTGAGCCACCCAGGCACCCCTTAAAGGGACTTCTTTACATGGAAAATAAAGGACCATAATTAGAGGTGAGAAGATTCTGGAAGGAAAAAATCTCATGTGTAAAAGCAAACATACAGTAAAGGTAGAGGGCAATTACTTACAAAGCTAGTATGAAGGTTAAAAGATAAAAGTAGTATGTGCCTTGGTTAGTGCTGTGAAGTGTGTAAACCTGGAGATTCACAGACCTGTACCCCTGGGGATAAAAATATATGTTTATAAAAAATAAAAAAAATTTTTTAAAAAGATAAAAGTAGTAAAATCAATTACATGTAAAGAATTGGCACTGGGTGTCCGTGCCAAGTGTCATATGCAAACAGCGAATCATGGAACACTACATCAAAAACTAATGACATACTGTATGGTTACTAACATAACATAATTTTTAAAAAGAATTAGTTATGGGGGCTCACACAGTAATTAGATGTAAAACACGGTGCTATATACATAAAATATGGAAAAGGAAATAAAAAGGAAGTTCTTTTAGAATGTGTCCAAACTTAAGTGGTCATCAACTTAATATAGACTACTATATATTTAGGATGCTATATATGAACCTCATGAAAACCATAAACCAAAACCTGTAATAGATACACAAAAAAATAAAGAGAAAGAAAGCCAAGCACAACATTAAAGAAAGTCATCTATTACAGGAAAAGAGAACAAAAGAAGAAGAAAGGAACAGAGAAAGACAATAAAACAACCATAAAACAATAAACAAAATGGCAAGAAATACATCTAGATCAACAATTACTTTAAGTGTAAATCATCTAAAGTCTCCAATCAAAAGACATATGGTGGAAGAATGGATTTTAAAAGACAAGACCAAAAATAAATAAATAAATAAAAGACAAGACACCCCCCCCCTCCATATGCTGCTTCCAAGACACTCACCTCAGACCTAAAGAAACATACAGACTGAAAGTGAAAAAATGGAAAAAGATATTCCATGCAAATGGAAGCAAAAAGAAAAAAAGGGGGGCCAGGTAGCAATACTTATGTCAGACAAAATAGACTTTTAAAAAAGATGGTAACAAGAGGTAGAGAGGGCATTACCTAATGATAAAGGGAACAGTTCAATAAGAGGACATAACACTGTTGATGGGAATGTAAATTGGTGCAGAAACAGCATGGAGGGTTCCTTCCAAATTAAAAATAGAGGGGCACCATGGGGGCTCAGTCAGTTGAGAATCTGACTCTTGATTTCAGTTCAGGTCATGATCTCAGGGTCCCTGGATTAAGACCCACATTTGGCTCCATGTTCAGCAGGAAGTCTGCTTAGGATTTCCCTCCCTCTTCCTCTGCCCCCACCTCTCCCTGACTCACCATGCATGTTCACGCTTTCTCTAAAATAAATAAATAAATCTTTAAAAAATTTAAAAATAGAAATAGCATGAGATCCAGTAATTCCACTACTAAACATTTACCCAAAGAAAACCCCTGTGTTTATTGCAGTGTTGTTGCAATAGCCATGATATGGAAGCAGTGTAATGTCCACTGATAGATGAATGGATAAAGAAGGTGTGTTTGTGCATAATACATATGTATGTATATGACATATATATTAATGGAATATTACTCAGCCATAAAAATAGAATGAGATTTTGCCATTTGTGGCAATCTGGATGGACCTGGGGGGATATTATGGTAAGTGAAATAAGTCAGACAAAGACAAATACCATACATTTTCACTTATGTTTGGAATCTAAAAAATCAAAACAAAAAGGTGAAACAGATGAATAAATACAGAAAACAAACCAGTGGTTGTCAGAGGGATGGGAGGTGAAGAGATGGGCAAAATGGATGAAGTGGAGTGGAGGGTATAGGCTTCCAGTTATGGGATGAATAAGTCATGAAGTAGGGAAGTACAGCATGGAGAATATAGCCAATGGTGGGGTGCTAGCACTGTATGGGGACAACAGCTACACTTGTGAGCATAGTATAACGTAGAGCTGTTGACTCACTATGCCATATACCTGAAACCAATGCAATGTTGTATGTCAGCTGTTCCTCACTAGAATAAAGAAAACACAAGCACTGATAAATTATTGACTACTACATCTGAAACTAACGATGCACTGTATGTGGGCTAATTGAATTTAAATTAAAAAAAAAAGCAATCCTAAAATTCATATGGAAACACAGAGGACCCTTAACAATCAAAGAACTTATGAACAGAAACAAAACCGGAGGCATCACATGTTTTGATGTCAAAATATATTACAAAGCTACAGTATGGTACTAGTATAAAAACAAACATATAGCCCAATGGAACAGAATAGCATTAGACTAAGCATACACAGTCACTTGATCTCGGACAGTGGTGACAAGAATTCACACTGGGGACAGAATAGTGTTTTCCATGAATGGTGTTGTGGAAAACAGATACTGACATGCAAAAGATTGAAACCGGAAACATCTTACATTGTACACAAAAATCAACTCACAAAGGGTTAGAGACTAAGATGTAAGATCTGAAACAAAGAAGCAGAGAACAGAATAGTATTTGCCAGATGCTGGGGGGCGTGGAAAACCAGGACATACTTGTCAAAGGGTACAAAGTTTCACTTATGTGAGATCAGTTCTAAGGAGTCACTGTATAGCACAGTGTCTCTAGTTACAGTGCTATACTATATATTGAAAATTTGCTATTAGGAGGTCTTGCATTGAGTCTTATCACAAAAATAATGAATAAAAAGGGCAGGAGAAAGTTTCAGGCGATGATGGATATGTTTATTGCATGGGTTGTGGTGTCGACATTTGGATGTATACTTATTAGATTCATCAACTTGTATATTTTAAATACATGCAGCTCTTTGTATGTTAGTCATACCCCCATAAAGTTGGGCTTTTTAAAAAAGATTTTATTTAAATTCAAGTTAGTTAACATATCATATTATTAGTTTCAGGGGTAGAATCTCGCTATTCATCACTCGCATAAAGTGGTTTTAAGAAAAATCCTTCAGATGTGCCATTGAACATGTCTTCAAACATGTTTTATTGCTCCTCTTTGACTGTCAAGACCCTAACCCTTTCCTTTTCTAATTAAACAGGGGACGATGATGGTTCCTTGTCTCTAGGAGAATCCTTTCCATTCCCCTACCATCGCAAACAGAAAGGTTAAAGTTAAGCCCCAAAGAATTATAAACAGGATCTTGAGATATTTGCACACATATGTTCACTGCAGCACTATTCACAATAGCCAAACCAGGGAAACCAACTGAATGTCCACCAGTGGATAAATGGGTAAAGAAAATGTGATGCATACATAAAAAAAAGAATATGATTCATTCATAAACAGAGGAAGTCCTGCTAGGTGCTACAATAGGTGAATCTCAAGGAAGTTTTGTTAAATGAAATAAGGCAGTCCCAGAAGGAAAAATACTGCACAATTCCACTTATATGAAGTATATAAAATATTAAAATAAATAAAACAATAAATAGAATTGTGGTGAGCAGGGAGCAGGGAGAAGGAACATGGGAGATTGCTATTCAATGGGTATAGAGTTTTAGTCATGCAAGACGAAAAAGTTTGAGAGATCATTGTATTTACAATTACAACACTGTTATTATACAGTTAAAAGTTTAAGAAGCCAGATCTCATAATATGTGTTAATTTTAAGATGTCCTGATTTTTCTCTTATTAATACTAAACTAATAAATACTAATACTAATAAAAATGGAATTCCGTCCCATACTGCAATTTAGGATCAAGCACCATGACTGGCACATTATAATTTTCTGATAAATAATGTACATGTTCATGATAGGCTGAAGGGTTTACTTAATGATCCATAACAATAACTGTCATCCAGGCCCTCAGTGGCGGGGGGAGACTTCTCTGGAGCTTGTCATGCTCTTGGAACTTGTAATAAATAGAAAGCAGAGGTGTGGACTATTGTGGCCAATGCCATGTTTCCTGGAGAGAACAGAGGGGCCCATAGAGGCACGGGGTAACTACCATGGGTGAAAGAGTGTATGACCAAGTTGCCATGTTCTATTTTGCATGGTCACTAAGCCTCCCTTCTACTGGTCTTACTTTCCTCAAAAAAGGCCATCAGAATATGAATGGAAAGAAATGGTTTCATTTGTGTTACTTTCTTTAACAAATACACAATCTTTATGATTATAAACACTAAGAGCTATCTGCTCTTATTGAGTAAAAATATCTTGTGTTCAGTTCCCAGCAACAGGATATTCTCTTTATATCAACTCAGACAACGTGGATGGCCACTAAGAACCAGGACAATGAGGTAAGAGGACCCGAAGCCAGAACTGTGTCCCCACCTTTTATTCACCCTATAGACACCAAGGTCACAGGTTTCCTATACCCCATAACCCACTTCTCTTCCTATTCACCTCCACGGTGAGGGCTTCTCCAGCATTCTTCCTTCCGTTCCTCTGTGCAGCTTTTCTCAGTGCCTTTAAGCCCTCCTCGAATTTGTTGGTGATAACCAGCCACCGAGCAGACTCTACCAGCCACCTGATCAAAGACGACAGAGGTGCAGCCATATGTGTCCATATGCTTTGTCCTGAAATGCCTCTCCCTTCCCATCTAATATCTACCTCTTGTTCTGTTATACCAGGAAACACAAACTTACGTTCCTCTTTACCATAACTAGAAAACTGGGAGGATGACCTCTCCATGCAGTACCTTTTCACTACCGGCAATATAAAGCAGGAGTCATATTACCCCCTCACTCTTATTCTCGGGAATATTTTCAGGTTTGGCAAATAAAAATAGTGTGTCTAGTTAAATCTGAATTGAGATAAATAGTGACTATGAATAATTCTTGAGTATAACCATCTCCCATGCAATATTTTGGACCTACTCATCCTGAAAAGTATTTGTTGTTTATGTGAAATTTTACTTGAATAAAACACCCTATATTCTATCAGGCTGAGAAATAGAAATACAGAACTCTCAGATAAAGAGAAATTTCATGGGGCACCTGGGTGGCTCCGGGGGTTAAAGCCTCTGCCTTCGGCTCAGGTCATGATCCCAGGATTCTGGGAATGGAGCCCCATATCGGGCTCTCTGCTCAGCAGGGAGCCTGCTTCCTTCCTCTCTCTCTCTGCCTGCCTCTCTGCCTACTTGTGATCTCTCTCTGTCAAATAAATAAATAAAATCTTTAAAACAAGAGAAAGAGAGAGAAATTTCACATAAACTGTGAATAATTTTTAGTGTAGCTATGCTCCATGCAATATTTGGAATATTCTACAAAAAGATTTTGTTGTTTACCTGAAATTCAAACTTAACTGAATGTCCTTGAAATTATCTGGCAACTCTACCCATTCAGTTTCTTGAAATGTGCATAGGAACCTTACTAAGAGAGCATGTGCTCGAGTTCTTAACTAAGAACCAAACAGAATTCACAGGACCTGATTCCATGTATCTTGCACCCCAGGATCCTCTAAGACAAAGGGAAAAATAAAGCCTTTACCTTGAGAAAAGAAAAGAGACAAATAATGGTGCAGAGACCACCAGCTGAAGGGTGTACCAGTCTCGAATGGCAAAAGCCAGTCCTCCCAGGATCATCTGTCCTATGCAAGGCGTGCAGACTGCCACCGTTATTCCCAAGGCTTGGAATCGGGGCACTGTCCATTCTACAACTGACAGAAAACACAAACAGGATTTTGAATTCCAAGATGGAGTCTCAAAGTCGAAGTCCAGGCTTGGAAAATGTCAAAGACGCCACGTGTTTACTTACGCAGCATAATATTATTCGTCATGATGCTCACGGTAGAGCAGCCAGCCAGGAAGCGTAGCACACAGTAAATGACAAAGGTGGGCGCAAAGGCTACGCAAGTGTCAGCAACAGCCAGCTGGAGGAAACACCACTTGAGAATTAACTTCCTCCCAAACCTGAGGAAGGGGAACAGGTTAGATGGGGGAATAAGAGCAACCTGTGGGGAAAATTAACAAAAAAGAAGGCACACATTGAAATTTAGTGCATGTTTTGATAAGTGAAACTTTGCCCTTGGAACTTGAAAAGATCAAGAGCTAGTTAGTCATCAGGAGATCATCCCAGAAGTAACCCTCCTGTTGGTAAATAGATACTGAGTGTAACAAAGCTTCTTCCCCAGTCTGTTACCAGAACTTTGAGACCCACTGAAGTCATATGAGACCAATTGCAATCCTGGAAATTTTAACACATCACAAAGGTCCCTTGTACTAACAGAGACAGATGACACACTAGACTCTGTGCGGTTTCTAGAACATGAGGAGCTGCATGGACTCAGTTGCATCCCCTGCCTCCACCCCAGTTCATATATTGAAGACCTAATACCCAGTGAAATAGTATTTGGGGATGTGCTTTGTGGTAGCTAATTAGGTTTCTATGAGGTCATGAGAGGGGGGTTCTTATGATGGAGTTAGTGCCCTTATAAGAAGAGAGATTGCTGTCCTCTTTCTGCCGTGTGAGGCTAAAGCAAGAAGGCAGCTGTCTTGAAGTCAGGAAGACAGCTCTCACCAGGGACCAAATCTCTCTGCACCTAGATCTTGGACTTCACAGCTTCTGGAATTTGAGAAAATAAATTTATGTTGTCTAAGCCGCCTGGTTTCTGGTGTTTTATTGTGATAGCTTGAGCTCACTAAGACAAGATCTAAATCTATACTTAGGGACTCTGGGACCATGCAGGTCATAAACACACTATATGAAAGGATCATCCAGGGAACAATGCAGTAAACTTGCTGATGGGTTGCGTTAGAGCCTGTCTCTGCTCAGTCTGGCTTTATAGGCCTAGAACATGTTTCTCTAAAGAAGGGAGACACAACTCAGAGAACTTAGTTTAGAGTGAATTGTCAGAGGAAAAGATTAGGTAAGATGAGGGTAAAGAAACAGAGAAGAAGAAAGTATTTTTATTTTATTTATTTTTAAAAAGATTTTATTTATTTATTTGAGAGAGAGAGAGAGATCACAAGCAGGGGGGGGTGGCAGGCAGAGAGAGAGGGAGAAGCAGACTCCCTGCTAAGCAGGGAGCCCAATGTGGGGCTCAATCCCAAGACTCTGGGATCATGACCTGAGTCAAAGGCAGACATTTAACCAACTGAGCCACCCCAAGAAGGTATTTTTAAAAAGGAAGGAGAATTCAGTGTTTCAGTTTTCTGGGAGAGAGGACCTTTCTCTGGACAATGTAGACGAGACACCTGTGCTGGTTCTGTATGACCAGGAATGGACAAACAGTGGGATTGCACAAAAACCCTGAAATCCTTGCTATGCTTACAGAATATTTCCATTATAACATAGTGTTAAATCTTTTATATTCTGAGTATTTATATTATATACACTCACATTTCTATTTGAAATGGAATGAAATCTAGATAAAGAAATGCTACGGTTAATGAAACTATCTAATAACAACTATTGGAAAGTTTGGTCAGTCAAAATGAAAAGCAGCTGTATTAAAGATATATCATGTAGTGGTATCTAGGGGCGCCTGGGCGGCTCAGTTGGTTAAGTGTCTGCCTTCTGCTCAGGTCACGATCCCAGGATCCTGGGATCAAGCCCCATGTCCAGCTCCTTGCTCAGGAGGGAGTCTGCTTCTCTCTCTTCCCCTGCTCATGCGCACTCTCTCTCTCAAATAAATAAACAAAACAAAAAACCTTTAAAATACAGTGATATTTAGAGCAGCAGGCATTTGGTAACAGTGTGGTTGTCCATCACCAAAAAATGGATAAGGAACGTCACCATTGATCTTCACTGTAGAGCACAGTGCGCCAATTAGAGGAATGAACTAGAAATATACATAGGAATGTGCATGTACCTCAAAAAACATAGCAATGGGTACAAAAGAGAAAGTATAAGATAATAACACATTTACAGGGGTGCCTGGGTGGCTCAGTGGGTTAAGCCTCTACCTCCAGCTCAGGTCATGATCTCAGGGTCCTTGGATCGAGTCCCACATCAGGCGCTCTGCTCCGCAGGGCCCACCCCTCTGCCTCTCTGCCTACTTGTGATCTCTCTGTCTGTCAAATCAATACATAAAATCTTTTAAAAAACACATTTACATGCCTCTGTGAATTACAATATATGTAAACCAATGTCATTTATTTTGGCAAAAAGCACATATGAATTTAAAGAAATACAGTTAATGCATTATAATGACCCCTGTTGGGAAGAAGGAACTGGGATTGGGACATAAGGGAAGAAATGAAACACATATATACAAACATGAAAGGAATTTATGGCCAAACTAATGATGACACTGTCTCATGAAATGAGTATAATTCAACTGTCTGTAATTGATAGTCAAAGGAAGAACAATTTGTGCCATGCAAAATAGAAAGATGATTGTTTCATTAATTATTGATTATGCAATTTGGTTGTATGTACACCAATTTTTTTTCTTCCCAGATGTTGAGGAAGATGACTCTTCCTGGCCTTCTATTTAAGTTAGAGTCACAGGTCTGCATTCTGACCATGGATTGTGGAGAGAAGTGACCAAGGCCACTTCCAGGCCTGTTCATACAAGGTCCACTTGGGTCCTGCTCATTCTCTTGGACAGCATGGCTGGAAACAAAAAAGGTGCAGATGAAAAAGTCACACAATGGAAGATGCTGGTTCCCTGAGCCACTGCTCAGAGGATGGGGGAGCCACATGACCCATACCACGCTGTGAGGACAGTGAGAATCGTGATTTTATTAAAATCCCAATTTTGATTCTAGGGTTCTTACTGTAACTAGCTACGTTGGCTAACACAGTAATGTTAGAATAATTGTGTTTGATGACGTAACTAGAGAAGTTTTATATGTGTATATTGTTTTTGGTATAGTTTTCTCTACTTTATTTGAAAAAAATATTTTATTTGAGGAGTGCCAGAGTGACTCAGTCAGTTAAATGTCCCACTCTTGGTTCTGGCTCAGGTCATGATCTCAGAGTCGAGAGATTGAGCCCCAAGTCAGGCTCTACACAGGGTGTGGAGTTTACTTAAGATTCTTTTTATCCCTCTTCCTCTGCCCCTCCCCCCAAGACTCTGTCTAAAATTTTTTTTAATTGGAAAAGAAAACATGATGTAGAACTGAAAACATATGCATTAAAAGAGGTTACAAAATTATGTATACATTTTTACCAATTTTATTTAAAACATATATTTCTGATGTATGTGGCTCCCAGTTGAGTGGACTTGTTCATAGCTCTTTATTTTGAAAATTGTCAGATATGAAAGTTTAAATGAATACTGCAATGAACACTGCTGTAAATCTCAAGCGGATTCACCACTAGAGAGCATTTTGCTTTATTTGTTGTATTTCTTTGCCTTTGTGAATACACACACACACACACACACACACACACACACACACACACACTTTCTTTTCTGTTGAACCATTTGAATGGCAGTTACAAACCACATGACACATCACTCCTAGTTTTTTTTTTAGCATGCATGTATTAAAAAACACAAGTAGTTTCTAAGGATGCCTGGCTGGCTCAGTTGGTTAAGTGTCCGACTTGATTTTGGCTCAGTTCATGATCTCAGGTTCTTAAGATCAAGCCTCTTGGCGGGCTCCCTACTCAGCAGGAAATCGGCCTGAGATTCATTCTCTCTCTCTCTCTCTCCCTCTGCCCCTCCCCTGCCACTTACCTCTCTCAAATAAATAAAACTTTAGAATCTCCTTGGTTGGCCATATATTCCCCTTTAATGGGACAGTCATGGGAAGATGGCAGCTTGGGTATTTATCAGATGAATGTAATCTTGGCCAGGGCTTATACTGGGGACAGAATGTTTTCAAGCAAGTCCATACTCAGCACTGTTTTCCTCTACTTGAAATCTCCTGCTGCATGACTAATAGGCACTTCCAATTTATTACACCCCAAACAGAAGTCTTAACTTTCTACTCTTATATGAGTCATTTCCTATTTGCCTTCATTTCATGATATCAGCATGTATCCATTTGCTCTGGCTGAAGATACAGATACAATCCTTGATCTTCTTTTTGCCACACCAAAGCCTCCTTCTTAAAAACCAGAAACCATCAGGAAACTGTTGCATCTCCCTACCAAGTATGTTCCAAAGAGAGCTACTTGTTACCATTTCCAAGACACCTTCCTAATTGAAACTCCCATCATCTTTCCTAAGGATTATTTTGATAGCCTCTTAAATGTTTTCTCTACCCCCCACTCTGGCTCTCCCACTTAATTATCAATGGAGCATCAAGAATGATATTTTTTAAATACTCTATCATAATAATTCTCTTAAAAGGCTCTGATGGGTACCTTTCAGGTTACAGGAATAAGGTCTTAAACCCTACTGCTTGTCTTTCACTCCTTCAGAAAAGACACATGTACAGAGCACAAAAAGTAACTACCTGAGCTTAGTTGAGAGTGAACAGAAGCAGGTAGATTGTGGGGGGAGTGTTTGCTCTTGTCAAAGAGGGCAGATGGAGACCAATACAAGGAAGATCCTATTTCCAGAGCTATTAGCCTGGAATAAGGGGCAACCCACACAGTGAGAGAAGTGAATGGCATGCATTTTGTGATCTGGGGAACCAGGTCACAGAAGGTGGGAAACTGGGAACATCAAAGGGAGTGAGGGTCCCAGCAAGGGAAAGTGGCAAAGAGAGGATCCTTCAATTGTGTCTACCACACATCCCCTAAATAGCCCCGAGAGGAAGTACATGCAGAATAAGCTCAACGCAAGTCAACTACAGACAAAGATCTGAACTGAGGTTGGAACTTCTGCATAAGAAATAGATTTTAGTGGTGTCTGGGTGGCTCAGTTGGTTAAGCCTCTGCCTCTGGCTCAGGTCATGATCTCAGCGTTCTGGGATCATGCCCCATGTTCGGATCTCTACTCAGCAGGAGTCTGCTTCTCTCCCCCCCCCACCCTTTTTCTCTCAAATAAATAAATAAAATCTTTTTTTTAAAAAAAAGGAAAAATCTTAAAAAAAAAAAAAAAGGAGCGCCTGGGTGGCTCAGTGGCTTAAGCTTCTGCCTTCGGCTCAGGTCATGATCTTGGGGTCCTGGGATCAAGCCCCACATCGGGCTCGCTGCTCAGCGGGAGTCTGCTTCCTCCCACCCACCGCTTGCCTCTCTGTCTACTTGTGATCTCTCTCTGTCTGGGTCAAATAAATAAATAAAATCTTCAAAAAGAAAGGAAATAGATTTTAGTTCAGTCTGAGGCTTGAAAATTTTCTGCTAAAATAAAGGAATCAGTATTACTGGTGAGTAATGGAAAATAGAATCTTCGCAACTTAATATTTATAATATTCAAGATATTATTCATAATATCCTACTATGTGAAGAACGAAGAAAATGGAACTCCATTCCCTAGAGAATGGAAATCTTTTGGATTTCTGCTGAAAGTAGAGAAAATTTGGGACTAACCAACAAGGATTTTAAAGTGGTCATATAACAATTCTCAAAGAGAAATAATCTATGATTTTAGCCTATGAAATGCAAAGCTTAGAAAGAGACATTCTCATAGGGGCGGCAATATAGGTAAGCCAAAGTTATTGAAATTCAAGAGCTGAAAAAGAAGTTTCTAATACAAAAAATTCCCTGGATGGATTTAACAATCATGTGGACACAGGAGAGAGACTATGTGAAGATGGATCAATAGGGATTATAGAAGGGAACGAGCAGAGAGAAATAACGATTTGAGAGAATGAACAAAGAGCCTCAGTGCTATTACTCCAGGAAGCAGTAAACAGTTCCTGTAAAAAGCCAGATAATTATCATTTTAGGCTTTGTGATCCACATTTTCTTATTTTTTCTTTTCTTTATTAAAATACTTTTTGTATTTCTTTTTTAAAGATGGACTATTTTTTTTTTTTTGGTATAAGCTATAATTCTTTTTTTCTTCCATCTTGTTTTATTTTTTTAGTGTTCCAAGATTCATTATTTATGCACCACGCCCAGTGCTCCATGCAACACATACCCTCCTTAATACCCACCACAAGGCTCACCTAACCCCCCACCTCCTCCCCTCCGAAAACCTCAGTTTGTTTCTCAGAGTCCACAGTCTCTCACGGTTCATCTCCCCCTCTGATTTCTCCCAATTAACTTTCCATTCCTTCTCCTAATGTCCTCCATGTTATTCCTTATGATAGACTATTTTTAGAGCAGTTTTAAGTTGGCTGCAACACTGAGCAGAAAGTACAGAGATTTCCCATATATCCTGTCCCATTGCACACACAGCTTCCCTACCCATCAATATCCTGCACCAAGTGAGACATTTGATATAATTGAGCCTACATTGATGCATCATTATTCCCCAAAGTCCATAGTTTACATTGGGGTACAGTCTTAGTGTTGTACATTCTATGGTTTTCGACAAATGTATACTAATAGGTACCCACCATTACAGTCTCCTGTAGAGTAGTTTCACTGATCTAAACCTCTGTAATGTGCCTATTTATTTCTTTGTCCCCTGCCCACCACTCATCTTTTTACTGCCTCTACAGTTTTTCCTTTTCCAGAATGTCACAGAGTTGAAATCATACAGTGTATAGCCTTTTCAGATCGGCTTTCGCTTCGTTTTATGCAACCAAGACTCCTCCATGTCTTCTCATAGCTAGACTGTTCATTTGCTTTTAGGACTGAATAATATTGCATTGTTAGATGTATTATGGTTTATTTATGCATTCACCTACTGAAAGGAATGGTGGTTGCTTCCAAGGTTTGATAATTATGAAGAAATCTAAGCCTCTGCACAGCAAAGGAAACAGTCAACAAAACAAAGAGGAAACCCACAGAATGGGAGAAGATACTTGCAAATGACACTACAGATAAAGGGCTGATATCCAAGATCTATAAAGAACTTCTCAAACTCAACACCCAAAAAACAGATAATCAAGTCAAAAAATGCACAGAAGGTTTGAGCAGACACCTCTCCAAAGAAGACCTACAAATGGCTAACAGACATATGAAAAAGTGTTCACATCATAAACCATCAGGGAAATTCAAACCGAAACTACATTGAGATACCACCATATACCAGTTAGAATGGCAAAAATCAACAAGGCAAGAAACAACAAAGCTCCAACAAACGTTAGAGGAGCTGTGGAGAAAGGGGAATCCACTTACACTGCTGGTGAGAATGCAAATTGGTGCAGCCATTTTGGAAAACAGTGTGAAGATTCCTTAAAAAACTAAAAATAGAACTACCCTGGGACCCAGAAATTGCACTCCTGGGTATTTACCCCAAAGATACAGATGTGAAAAGAAGGGGCCCTGCACCCCAGTGTTCATAGCAGCAATGTCCACAATAGACAGACTTTGGAGAGCTGAGATGACCTTCAACAGACAAATGGATAAAGATGTGGTATATATGTACAATAGAATATTGTGCCTCCCTCAGAAGGATGAATGCCCACCATTTGCACCAACATGGATGGGACTGGAGGAGATTATGCTGAGTGAAATAAGTCAAACGAGGTTAATTATCATATGGTTTCACTTCCTTGTGGAAAATAAGAAATAGCATGGAGGACATTAGGAGAAGGAAGAGAAAAATGAAGGAGGAGAAATTGGGGTGGGAGCTGAACCATCAAAAACTATGGACTCCAGGAAACGAACTGAGGCTTTTAGAAGGGAGGAGGTGGGGGATAGGTGAGCCGGGTGATGGGTATTAAAGAGGCATGGATTGCATTGAGCACTGGGTGTTATACACAAATAATGAATCATGGAACACTACATCAAAAACTAATGATGTACTGTAGTGACTAACATAACACAATAAAAAAAAGATTATATTTTGGATTAAAACGTCTTTTTCAGATAAATCTCTTGCAAGTATTCTTTTTCCTGGCCTGTGACTTGTCATCTTATTCTCTTGATTTTGTTCCTTTTTCATTGCAATATAATATGTAAAAAAATATAATTTGCCATTTTCACCACTTTAAAGTTATAAATTACTGGGATTAGTTAGATTCGCAGTGTTGTGTAACCACTATCCACTGCCAGAAATTTTCAAAATCTTCAGCAGAAACTCTGTGTCCATTAGGCAATAACGTTCCAGTTCTCTTTTTGCCACCCTCTGGTATCTCTAACCTACCTTTTCTCTATGTATCTGCCTATTCTAGTTATTTCATAGAAGTGAAAACAGTATCTGTCCTCTTGTGCCTGTCTTATTTTGCTTTGCATAATGTTTTCATGGTTCATCTGTATTACAGTATGGACCAAAAATTTATTTCTTTTTATGGCTGAAAAGCATTCCATTGGATATACACATCCCCTTTTATCCCTTCAGCCATTGATGGATTCTTGGGTTGTTTCTGCTTTCTGGCTGTTGTGAATAATGCTGCAATGACATTGTTGTGTAAATACTTGTTTGAGTCGCTTTTTCAATTCTTTTGGTTTTATACCTAGCAATGGAATTGCTAGGTCATATGGTTTCTCTGCATTTAACTTTTTAAAGAATTTCCAAAGTATTTTTCACAGTGGCTGTACTATCTTACCTTCCTGTTAGCAGACTTCCAATTTCTCTACATCCTTGTGAATGCATGATGTTTTCCACCTTGGTTTTGTTGTTTTTGTTTTAAGGATTTTATTTATTTATGACAGAGAGAGATAGCAAGAGAGGGAAAACAGGTACAGGGGAGCTGGAGAGGGAGAAGCAGGCTCCCTGCTGAGCAGAGAGCCCAATACGGGACTCCATCCCAGGACCCAGGTTCATGATCTGAGCGGAAGGTAGAGGCTTAACCGACTGAGCCATTCAGAAGCCCCCCCCCATCTTGTTTTATTATATTATAGCCATTCTAGTAGATATGAAGTGTATTTCACTATGGCTTTGACTTACATTATTTTCAATATCATGATGTTGAACACTTTTTTCATGTGCTTATGCACCATTTGTACATCTTTTTTTTTTTTTTTTTTTTACACACACACATTTATTTTTTCCATTTTAGGTACCGGTGTTATAGATGCTATGTTAAAAAAAAATCAACTTTTCAAAGCAATCTAATATATTGCTGGTGGTATTTTAGGTTGCTGTACTTTTTTTTTTTTTTTCTTGTTTAACTTTTTATTTTTTATAAACATATATTTTTATCCCCAGGGGTACAGGTCTGTGAATCACCAGGTTTACACACTTCACAGCACTCATTTGTACATCTTTTTTAAAGAAATGTATAATCAAGTCCTTTGTTCATTTAAAATGTGGGTTTTTTGTCTTTTTGTTTTTTAGCGTAGGAGTTCTTCATATATGCCGAATACTTAACCCATTCCATTGGTCTGTTTCCTATTTTTATGGCGTATATATGATTTACAAAAATATTTTCTCCCGTTACATAGGTTATCATTTCACTTTCTTGATAATGTGCTTTGAGGTGCAAAAAGTTTTAATTTTTGATGATGACCAGTCTATCGATAGTTTTCATCACTCATGCTTTTGGTGCCATAACAAAGAATTCATGGCCAAACCCAAGGTCATATAGATTCACTGCCCCCATTTTCTTTTAAGAGTTTTATGGTTTTTAGCTCTTGTATTTAAGTCATTAACCCATTTTTTGTTAATATTTATTATGGCTTTAGGTAAGGATCTAGCTTTATTATTTTGCATGTGGATATCTATTTGTCACGGAGCCATTTGTTGAAAGGGCTGTATTTTACCAACTGAATGATCTTGGAATTCTTTTCAAAAAATGAATCAGCCACAGAGATATGGTTTTATTTTTATTTCTGTAACTGGGTGGTTCTGTGTTATGGAACCATTAGAAATGGACACTCTGACTTGGAACACTATTAAAAGCTACATTTACTGTCATACCCTCAGAGTTCACAGTTTCCAACTGACGTAACAGATGACATCGTGTTGGTAAGTAGTAAGGGGAATCTTAATTCTCCATAACCCCCAGAGGAGACATGCCTGGTGCTAACATGCATGGCTGTCTAACTCAGAAGTGGTACTGTCAGTCACAGGATTCTCCAATTTCTAACACCACAAATGGTGACAGCAGTTGTCATTAGATTAAATACATGGTTGAAAACTTACCTTTAAAACACAGTTTTTGCAAAAACAAAAATTAAGGCCACTGGACACATGTTTTCTGTACACCATCAAGACATATTTTTATGGACACAACAAGTTTAGTAGGAATGCCTACCCATCACACGTGGGAAACAGGGACATGGTGACCATGTTCTGGAAATCCATAAGCATCCAGTTCATAGCGTCCAGGAGGCACTGAACACGCCTTCCTGGCCAAAGTCTGGGACATCATTTTACATATCTGTGTCTTCAAATAGCCCAAATCTTATGTCATGATACATCCCCTCTGTTCCCCTAGGTAACTTTTCCCCATCCTCCTAAAACACATGTTGTGTCACCTCCTCTCTAAACTCTGTCCGAAAATGTCCCCATGTCTGACGGAGATGCTGTTTTTGTGTCCTGTATGTGGGAATCACAGCTGATAGCACCTGCTACACTGAACCCCCATGGGTTTCTATATCCCTGGAGACCACAGAAGCCCCCAGGCCAGTGTGATTGACAATAAGTGTGTCTTCATGGAAGAATGATGTGTTGGTTCAACAAAATACCCCCTTGATCCAGAGACACTCACCTGTCTGATAAATGACCAAATATGATGCCTCCCACCAGCATTCCAGCCATGAATAAGAATTTGGCCATTGATTTCAGTGACTGCGATTCACATATCAGGTCCCACTAGAAGAGAAGGAGACCGGCAAAAGAGCACTGCATAGCACCTCATAACCCCTCAGTGGAAACCTGATGGAAGCTACTCGAATGACTTTTATGTTTCTTTATATCAGGCAGCCTTCTTCCTTTCCAGCTTCCTTTTTTCTTTTCTTTTTCTTTCTTTCGTTCTTTTTTTTTTTTTTTTTTTGCCTCAGCTGATCTTTATCATTCAAGTGTCAGCCTAAATACAACTTCCTCTAGAAGGATTCATCTAAATTTGTTGGCTACATTAATGCCTTGTTTCATTTCATACTCAGTGATTCAAACTCGGCCGCAGAATGCAATCATTGGAGAAGCTTTAAACTTTCACCGATGGCAGAGTTTTACTGCAGATCTCACATGGCTGCTCCCGGGCACAGTCCATGCTCCGAGGTTTTGATCAATATCCTGATGTTTCTAATTCACGAGCTAACAAGTTTAACCCATTACATAAATTCCTTGCTTAAACTTTGGTCTTCCTAAGAATAAAAGCCATATAATTGCAAGGTCACATCTACTCTTTAGTCCTGAGACTCATTAAATACGTAATTAGTGGCATTTAATAAAGAATACTTCCTGAAATAATGAAGAATGAACACCTATATGGCGATTAAAGGCTTGAAGCATGTTCATTATTTGTGCTGCTTCGAAACACCCAGACTGTGTACTCACAAAAGGTAAACGGGATGTCTTACCTTAGTCACAATGGTGGAGGGGAAGGAGCTTTGGTCGTACACCCAGCCGTCCACACAGGGCTCTGTGTCCGACTCACTCGTGTTGGCGAAGGTCCTGTTCAGGTGAAGGAGATGCCACTGGGGATGGATGAAGCGACGACATTTCTCTGGCCGCAGGTTTGAGTCCAGTGGGATGGAGATTCTCAGGAGGGACTCTTGGCTCAGGATCCCAGTGCCGTTAGCAGAGACAGTGTCATTGTCGATGATGTGGACCCAACAGCGGTGACCAGGGACGGCTGCTGTGAAGTTCTCCAACGAAACATGAGGGTACACTATGAGGCTGGAGAGACTAAGGAAAACCATCTGAAGGATCTGGAATCTTCCCAGGCCTCCAACTTGATCCAAGAGGTCCTGAAAGGCCATCGAGGCTGAACAAGTGATCCCCCGTGGAAGGCAAAAGGACTTTATTTAGAAAAATTCAAAGGGAGAAGGGTCTCCATTCACTACGTCACACCAAGCCTGTGTTGATCCTGACCCCACTTTTTCCTCAATGGGCCCCGCTTTACCTCCACCAGGGCCACGGAAGCTGATTCTCCAAATTGTTTGGGGATCAGGTGGGTAGCCGTTTTCTTTAAAGTCCCAGAGAAGTATTTTTGCTGAGATGTTTCCAACAGCTGACCATTAGCACTGTTTAAAGGTGCACTTTGTGAAAAGTCTTTTCGTCAGCAGTGCCCTGAAATGTCACTGGACTTTGATCCCCACATCTGTAAATAACACAGAATAAACCTACTACAAGGATCCCAGTTCTTTGCAGAATGTGTCCCTTGAGAGCCCCAAAAGGAAATCTTTTTTGATTTTCCTGTGAAAAGTCCTAAAGGTTTAGTGTAGTACTGATTTTGATTAAAAAAGTTAATGAAAATAACCCCGAGTAAACAAAAGCACGTGGAGTATGGTGCAATCCTTCCCTGGTGGAAAGTGACCCTCTGCTTCACTTCAAATCGGACCACGAATTCACACTAAAAATAAGTTAACTCGAAAGGTGGGCAGAGTGGAGAGTGACAGAGGGCAGAGGCTAAGGCAGTGATAAGTTCCTAAAGAGGTTGACTTCCACAGGCTTATTGATTCCTTCAGATAACTTTTGTGAGGACCTTTTCTGTGCTGGGAACACAGCAGTGGATAAGACACGGTCTCTAAGGGTCTCTTCCTGTAGTCGGTGACAGAAGAACAGAAATAACGACCCTCCGATATTACAAAACATTCATGTGGCTAACACGCAATGGGCTATGGAGGAACTGAACAGAAAATACAGGAACAGTCATGCTTCTTGGTATTTACCCAAATAAAATGAAAACTTACGTCCACTCAAAATCCTGCACAGGGATGTGTGCATCCCTGCAGCAGCTATCTCCATCACTGCCAAAATCTGGCTGCAACTGTGATGTCCGTTCGGGGGGTGAAGGGGGTAAATAAACTGTGGTCTACCCAGACAAGGGGTTATCACCCTAAAAAAGAAGAAAAGAAAAAAAATGAGCTATCAAGTCAGGAAAAGACATGGATGAGCCACCAATGTAAATTATTAAATCAAAGAATCCAATCTGAAAAGGCTACATTCTGTTCCTCAAAGGCCATTACGCCATCTTGGAGAATTCGCCAGTGTCTTTTCTTTCTGCTCTTCGTGTGACATAACGCTAGCCTCTTGCCCCAGCCTCACGTTCGATGATTCTGTTTTGCTACCATTTTGATCAACCTTTGAGGCAATTGGTGGGTTTAACACTTCAGCAACTGTACCTTCCAAGTCATGCGTTCTCTTTACTGACATATCCTCTGAGGTCATTGTTCCCATGTCTGTCTTTCGTTCTCAAAGGTATTTTGTGAACATATTTAATAGCTGCTTTGGAGTATTTTTTTCTGCTAAGTCTAAAATCTGGGAAAACTCAGAAACCATAACGATTACTTCATTTTAGAACATTTTCATCACCTCCCGAAAGAAACCGTTCTATTGACTTAACATGCAATCCTGGTTACCTGCCCCCGAACTCTGGCAACAATGATACAATTTCTACCTGGATGCATGTGTCTCTTTTTGAAAGAAATCAATCTCCTTTGGGCCACTGATTTCGATGCGGGGTTTGTCCTTAATTTGGGAAGATGCTCAGCCATGGTTACTTTCAAGTTTCCGCTGGTCCTTTCCCTCCTTCTTCTCTCCTGATATTCCCATTACAAGATTATTACAGTTTGCTGCTGTCTCACAATTACCGATTCTGTTAAATTTTAAAATTCTATTTTCACTTTGCATTTAAGTTTGGAAGTTTTCCAAAAACTAGCTGTCAAGCTTACAGATACTTTTTTTTAATCCAATTAACTAACATATCACATATTATTACTTTCGGGGATAGAGGTCAGTGACTCATCAGTTGCATATAACCCCCAATGCTCATTCCATCACGTGCCCTCCTTAATGCCCATCCCCCAGCTACCCCCTCCCCCCACCTACTTCCCCTCCAGCAACCCCTAGTTTGTTTCCTGGAGTTAAGAGTCTCTTATGGTTTACCTTCCTCTCTGATTTCATCTTATTTTATTCTTCTCTTCGCCATGAGGCTGCTGTTGAGCCCATCAAAGGCATCCATCTTTTCCATTACAGAGTTTCTGATTTCCAGCATTTCCATTCTACTGCTTCTTAGAGTTTCCAGTTCTCTGCTGGTATTATCCAACTGTTCTAACATATTGCCCACTTTTTCCATTAGAGCCCTTAGCATGTTAATCTCAGTTATTTTATTTATTTTTTCAGTGTTCCAGAATTCATTGTTTATGCACCACACCCAGTGCTCCATGCAATAGGTGCCCTCCTTAATACACACCACCAGGCTCACACATATCCCTACCCCTCTCCCCTCCAAAACCCTCAGTTTGTTTCTCAGAGTCCACAGCCTCTCATGCTTTGTCTCAGTCATTTTAAGTTCCTGGTCTGTTAATTCCAAAAATCTATGCCTTGTCTGAGACCATCTGTTGTTCGCTTTGTGTCTGATGCATCGGGTGGTCAGATGGAGACAAACAGGCTTTTAGTGTGAGGTTTAAAGTCAATCTGGCTAGATGACAGGCTGTATTTAATTTAATTTAATGTCTTCTGTATCTGTATATGCCAGAGGCTTCAATCTCCTCTAGCATACTTGGTTTTATTTAGCTTTGTTCTCTCTTATTGCATTTGGTCTTCTTACATGGAATCTCCTAGAAATCCCTTATATAGAATCTGGGTCATGCAGCTCTTTCCCTGGTAATCCACTGTTTTTTGTCCCAGAGCCCTGTCAATGTGATGGTTGAATACTGGGGAGGGAGAACATTATATAATATGAATATCTTTCTTTATTTATTTTTCTTTGGGAGATGAGGGTAAGAGTCCGTGTGCTGTGATGTTCAAATGAGAGGAGAGAGGTCAGCAGGAGAAGCAGACACCATGTCAAACAGGAAGCCCAATGTGGGACTCGATCCTGGGATTCCAAGATCATGACCTGAACCGAAGGCAGTCGCTTAACCAACTTTTTGTTCTTTTTAAAACAAGTTTGACTCTTCACAAACATCTGTAACTGAGGCACAGAATAAGCCATTGCAACCCCACATTGACCGATTATTGGATACAGGCAGTGCCCCCTGGGATGTAACATTGAACCATATACCTTCCTTTGGCCGAGAGCAATTCCAAGGGCTAAATCCTGCCATGAGCCACCATCTGTCAAAACTCCCAGTGGTTAGGTGTATCTAGGGGTGTACAGGAACTACCCACACAGTCCACCTCTCATGCTGGGTCAATGCATATGATTTATGTAATAAATTCAATCACCATGGAATAACTTCTTTCAGGGAAAACTTACAAGAGGAAATTAGTCTGTAAACTACAGATCCCATCATTGCAGCTAATCTAAGATCTACAAGTATTATTTATTCTCTCTCTCCCTCCCTCTCTCTGCTATAACATATTCTAGGTACCCCTCACAGTCCTGGTCTACGAGTCATACCAGGAGCAGTGGCCTACTCTTTGGGGGGTCAGACTTTCTACACACCATGCTCTTTCCAGGGGCTGGCAAGTTCCCATGTCTCTTTACCATTGGAGTTGGACAGGGAGGTACCACAAGATGGTCCCCCCTCATCCCGCCAGTGGAACAACTCTGGAGGAAAAGAATATGTAGATATACTAGAAAGATCAGCTGTACCTCCTGCTGACATTGAGGGTTTATTAATCCAGTCCAATTGGTGACTCCTTTCCTTGAATTCTGGCCTCTTAGCCCAGGAAAAGGACATGACAGTGGGGTAGGCATAATTAAATATATGATGCTCTTCCTGTGTTTCCTGGTAGAGAGGTTCCCATTCTGGATACCAGGACTTCTATGCTCATATACATAGCCTGATTTGCAGGGACAAAGGGAACAAAATCCCCAAGTGGAGTAGTAGGAGTTTGGTAAATGGGGCTATTTCAACTTGTACCATTTTGTTCTCAGAACTATTTATTCTACCAATGGGGAATGAAGAACTATAGAGTGGCCATTGATAAAGAGTATGTAATTTAATTTGGAAATAATTTCCAGTTTTTGCATACTATCGTCTCCTAGCTGGCTCCCCAGTGCCCTTTAAATTTAACAAAGCCATCCCATCACTCTATGATGCTGGCAGCTTCCATGTAGTAGAGTGTGAATTTCAACCAGGCGATCAGGGATGTGGTGGTCATGAACCCATTGACAGGCCTTTTTTTCACACCCCATGTCTTCTTCGGCTCGATGAAGTGTAATGAATATGTTTATGTTGGTGAATCAGTGCTCCTCTGTGCCTTTGAACAGTTATTCTAGCTGAGTCGTAAAGGCAAGAAAGAGAAATACTTAGTCTGGGTTGATTCCAGTTAAGACGAATCACTCCCCTTTGGTCTTGAGAGAGATCTAATATGACCAGTTCAGTGTCCATGTTCTAGTTGGTCTCCTGGAGAAATGACATGGTGTTGTTGATCCAACATTGACATATTAATCGACCCAACATTTTGACACTGAGCTGTAGCTGTAGCTAATTCAGACATGTGAGTGGGAGCCTGTCTTGTTGGCTTAATGTATAGCTTCTATCCCTACTGTTCCTTGTCCTGGGTATTGCTACAGATGTTGGTACTGTCATATGGAGTTTTACCTCTTGGTAACAAATATCTAAAAACATAGAAGTAAGTGGCCTTAAAATTTGGTAATGCGGAGAAGCTAGAAATGTTTTAAAGTGCATGATAGAAAATGCCTAGATTGCCCTGAAGAAACTGTTGGTAGAAATATGCACGTTAATGGTAATTCTTTTGAGTGATCAGGAAGAAAAAAAGAGAGAGCTTTAGAGAAAGTTTTTTGTTTTTTATTTTTTTATCTTAGAGAAGGCGTACACCATCTTGAGTAGAATATCTGTAGACACGTGACTATTAAAGATGGCTGTAGTGAGGTTTCAGATGGACAGAACATGTTACTGGAAATTGGAGGAGGAAAAAAAAAAACCCTTGTTTTTTCAAATAAATTTGGTTGCATTGTGTTCTAGTGTTTTGTGAAAAGTAGAATTAGTAAGTGATGAACTTGAATATTTAACTGAAGAGGTTTCTTTTTTTTTTTTAAGATTTTATTTATTTATTTGACAGAGAAAGATCACAAGTAGGAAGTGAGGCAGGCAGAGAGAGAGGGGGAAGCAGGCTCCCCTCTGAGCAGAGAGCCCTATGCAGGGCTCAATCCCAGGGCCCTGGAATCATGATCTGAGCGAAGGGAGAGGCCCAACCCACTGAGCCACCCAGGCGCCCCAAACTGAGGAGATTTCTAAGCAAAGCGTTGAAAGTATGACCTGGCTTCTCCTTGCTTCTCATAGTAAGATGGAAGAGGAGAGAGATGCATAGAAGTAGTAAGCAAACCAGAACTTGAATATTTGGAAAATTCTTAGCGTAACCATGTTGCAAAAAAACGAGAAAGAATGTTCTGGAGAAAACATCCGAAATGTGGCTGGGCCATCACTTGCTAAAGTGATTTCAGGTGATTTCATTATGCCAGCAGAAATACTGCCAGCCTGGACTGAAGACAAGTGAAAGAGGGAGAGAAAAAAAGGAAAGTGGTTACACTTTGGGGATTCTACAGGGTAGGTCAATGAAACTACCTGGTTGTGAACATGCATTATCCTTAAATGAAAGGGAAGAATGCCCTGAACTCAGTTCAGGGTAGTGGGTGTGTGGTGGTGGGTGGGTGTGTCTTCTGCTTGCTAATGCCCACAGAGGGTGAATTACCCCCGCAGGGAATAGACTTTGAGTGTATTTCACAACTCTAAGTAGAGCCAACTGTTAGGTAAATTAGCTATGATTTTTCTCAAGGCCTTGTTGCATTAGTTCATGGCTGGGACATGGGAGTAGCGACCGGCATCCAAGTGTGGGCCTGCTGTATAAAGGTACCAGGCAGGGCCCTTAGCATTGGGGAAGGCATGGCTCCTCGCAAAGGCAAGTGAAGACTGGGTCTGCGGTCCCTCTATTGCTGTATACCTGGCTGCCGTCACACCTCACTTTCCACCCCAGCCCTATGGGGTATCATGGGCCCCACTTCTGAGGCATGGTGGTACAAGATCTAATGTCCCGAGCTGTGCATGGCTTGAACACCCGGTGCTGGTATCTAAAACACCTAAGGAAGTTATCATGCTCCCCACTAAATGTAAACCTCACATCCCTTTGTCATGGTTGTCACTGCAAAGGCTCCACATCAACAGAAGACACTAGATGAAGCCCAACTCCTTCTCCCTAAGATTGGTATGGTCCAATGGGTTTCTCATCTTTTTGAATATAGCAACCCAGATGATCTGGATTATATACCTAATTCTAAAGAGGCCCCAAATCGACCCCAAATCCAGAGAATTCTTCTAATAGGGACCCCTGTAAGCCCCTTCTTACAGGGACTCCCCCCAATTACAAGTCTGTACTTATTTACTTCATGAGGCCTCCTATGCTATTCAGGAGTCCTGGAGGGAACATACATGGTGTTCTGCCAGGAAGGAGACACACAGACTCCCAGAGTTTACAGGGCACACACAGACAGCCTACAACCCCAGTGCCAGCCCTTGGGTTCCAGGCCTTGCAACACTCCTTGCAGAATACCCTTCCCACTTCCTGGTCCCAAAGCCCCATGCTAACCCTACTGGGAAGCAACGCTTAAGATGATTCTAAACAGGAGAGTGCCTTATATGAACAGCTCTGCCAGTTAGGGTTTCTAATGACCTTATATCTGGATGGCCCTGGTGCAAACTCCTCTCCCTAAAACAAGCAGTTACCTCACTACAGAGCCCAGATTTGGTGGCCCAAGTTCTCAAGGTCCCCTCTGTCCCCCAAAACTTCCCTTCCCCAACTGCAGCTTAGCAGTGTCCCCTAGAGCATTACCCTGAGGGACTCAATGGCTCCCTGGAACTTGTCCCACCTTCTAGGGACAAACATCCATTTACAGTCCTGGTGGTCCTGTTAGACATAGAAGCTCAGTCATGGTAACTCCAAATAACCCTTCTCAACTCCTCGAGGAAACTTCCCACAGTCTACAAGACGTGGCGGGTAAAACTGTAAAGGGAGTGAATATTAGTCTTGACGTGTCTACTGGCACTGTATTTCTAGAACAGTTGCCGGTGGTGGTGGCCGCCTAGCTCTCTTTCTTCCTAGGAGAGGTATGAAGACCCTCACTCAGTGACATGTCTGGGAATAAATCCAAATTCCTGGTTTTCCTCTTGGAAGCTGCCCATGAGAACCCATCCAGTTGCCTCCTCTAGAGAAAATGTTAAATACACCAAAATGTTGGCCGAAACAAAGTACAGAAGGCCTTTGGACCTTCATTAGAGACCTGGGATCATCAGGCCTACCATCTCACCCTTTAAGAGTTCCAGACAATGTTAAAACCGACCACCAATGAATGGAGACTAACAATTGACTTTACGAACTTAAATGCACAGGCTCCTGCCCTTGAGGCCCCATTCCCAGTATTGTAGACATAACAGATGGTATGCAAAGGCTCAGGACCTCTCTCTGCTTCCTGGCTGTTGCCAACATGTCTTATTGGGTTCCACTGACCAAAGACTCTTGGCCTCAATTTGCATTCACTTTTGAGGCCACCCAATATACATTTCCTCGGCTGCCCACAGGGATCTGAGTAGCCCCGCCCCCCCCTTGCACATAGTTTCTGCAGACAAGATCCAAATCCACTCAAACTAACCCGCTGCCCCCTTCACCATCATATAGATGACATTCTATATGGGGGGCTCTGAGGATGCCACACAGGGATACTTACTTCTGGTGACACAACATTTATAGCAGAGAGAATGCATCATTGCCCATTGTAAGAGCCAAGGCCTGGCCACTCCTGTCGGGTTTCTGGGCAGAGGGTGACCAGCTGAGAGCCACAGAGTCCCTCTTTCTGGAACACAATGATCCCAAACCATCAAGCCTCCTGCTTCAGCAGGCACAACACGTGTGAGGTCTCCTCACCCTTGGGGGCAACACATGTCATACATATCCATTCTACTGAGGCCCACTGATGCTGTTGCAAGCAAATCAGCCTCTTTCCATCAGGAAGAACCTTCCTCAGGTGACTTAGAGCAGGCCCTGCCTTTAGTCCATCTGAGCTCAGACTTTTGTGTAGAATTACTGTCAACACCTGATTATAACCGGTGGCATTCCTGGTCTAAACTTGGCTCCATCTGGTTGCCCATGGGTTCCGGACCAACCATCTGCCCTAGGCAGCAGCCTTGTACACACAATGTGAACACCAAATCTTGGCAGACTACAGGGCCCTTTTAAAAAGGCAATAATGAGCTCACAGTGTCTACTGCTTCCCACAAAGTGTTATCCTGCTTTGGGTCAGAGATTCAACCCAGCAGAGGCTTGACATCGCCCCGGAGGCCCCTCTGGGCCCTTCAGGGAGGGCTAAACCTCATGTTAAGGGCCTTTCCAAATTATAAGAGGATGTGGCTTCCCCCATGCTGAGCCCCTTACCCACTGGCAGCACCCCCAATGCCAGCCTCTCTGGTGGTCCAGGGAGCCCACTGGAGCCAACTGTCTAAAATGGAAAGGGAGGGGTGTCTGGATGGCTCAGTTGGTTAAGCATCTGCCTTCCACTCAGGTCATGATCTCAGGGTCTTGGGACCGAGTTCTCTATTTATCGGGGAATCTGCTTCTCCCTGTCACTCCCCCTAAGTGCTTTCCCTCTATCTCTCAAGTAAATAAATGAAATCTTTAAAAAAAATAATAATAATAAGTGGAAAGGGAATTGTATTTCTCACTGATAACAGCAGCATCCTTGTATGCGAGGCAGCCCGCTGGGACCCTGCAGCTTATCATCCTGCTACTGGCCTGTCCCTGGTCAGGAGGGCTCTCCTGGCTCCATCCCACAAGCAGAATCGGTAACGATGTGCCTGGCCACACAAATGATACTTCCAAGGACGCTCATTTTTACCGACTTCTGGGAGGTAGCCGAGGGGCTCATTGTCTGGCCTAGACAATGGCAAAAGGGTACTTTCATGATTCAGAGAAAGCCGACCTGGGGTGCCTCCACTTGGAGAGAAACAGCCAACTTACACATGCTGGTTATGGTCATTCATGCCTGCACACACTGCACACACACATTGGCAGACACCAGAAACATTATAACTACACTGCAGATCCTTATCCAAAAGACATGTATGTCTCAAGACCCCACACGAATGACTTCCCAGCGTTCCAGACGTTGCCCCAGACACGACTGTTCCTTCCAAGATGCCGTACCCACTAGTGCTGAGTGGGCCCATATTACATCAGGCCACTGGGGAGTGACAGCCCTCACTGACTGGGTGTGCAGACACGGCCGTGGGAAGCCCTCACCCAGGCTCTAGCCAAATTGGAGGTAGATAACTACCTCCTTTGTTCCCAAACAAAACCCTGAAAGTCTCCCAGGGGGAGACTTGGGCCCCAGGGTGACAGAACCCTCTAGGGCCACTGCTGCCCCCTGCTGGAGCTATTAGGTATACACCCACCATCTTGGGTAGCTTACCTGGACTCTGGCCGGTAGCACTCTCCAGCCCGCTGCCTCCCATCACAGGATCTCCCTCTCAACCAGATGTGAGTTCATCCCCTCCGACCCACCAGACATTATGGATTCAGATCGAGGTGCCCATTTCACCTCCCAAGTGTTCAATCATGAACTGCAGAACATGGGATCTCATGGAATTTCTACCTAGATTATGGCCACCACCCCCATGGCCAGACCGAGAGAGACATAATGGTTTCCTCAGAGACATGCTCCTCAAGCTTTTATTGTATTTTACTTTTTAAAAGATTTTGTTTATTTATTTGAGATAGAGAGAGAGAGAGCATGAGCACGGGGAGGGCAGAGGGAGAGGGAGAAGCAGACTCCCCGCTGATCAGGGAGCCTGATGCAGGGCTCAATCCCAGGACCCTGAGATCAGGACCTGAGCCAGTCAGACACTTAATGGACTCAAGCATCGGTTAAGTCAGACACTTAACCTCAAGCTTTTAAACAATAAGTGGTTTCTCCAAATGGGCAGAACTTTTACCCCACTCTCTAATGCTAATTCCTCGCCCTAGAGTCTCCAAACACTCACCCCACAGTAACTACCAAGTCTCCTGGAAATAAGACCCACCCATGGGCCTTATTACCAAAACCCTACTCTTTTGGTCTGCATTGACCAATGTAGCCCTAGCTCAGGGAAACTCAAAGCACGCCACCCACAGCCCCTAATAAGGGCATGGGCCCCAAGTCTTGTTGTTCTTTCTGTCTGCACCTGCCTTGCTCTCCCCAAGTTGCCCTTCAAGGTATGACCTCAAGTCGTAAACTTCTCTATGTCAGTTTCTCCTGTGGTCTTTTACTGAACCACAGGGTACCACCCAGTGTCCTGTGCTCCACTCACCAAATGCTAATTTAACAAAATCGTAAGAGGGCTACAGGAAAATGCAGAGCATGTTAATGGGAATTGGTTGAAGGGGAGACTTGTTACATAGCATTAGACAAGACTTACAGAACTACAGAGGTGTAGTTAAGGAGCTACGCCTGATGGCCCCATCTGTGTCTGTGCCTCATGTACATGATGAGATTGGCTACTTTGAACGGTTGCTACCATAAAAATGAGGACTTTGGGAATCCTGAAAGAAATAAAAATGTGGCTCAGAAAGAGAGGGCTAACAGAACCTTCTTTAAGGGGCTGTCTATGGCCGTATCCAGGAAGAAGCTCTAAAACTACAATTAAGACAGAGAATTTACCATAATTTCTAGCATCTCTTCATTGTTTTCTGATGTCACCATCCATTCCCCAACTTGCTTTTCTTTTTATAAGAATCCTTTCAAGAATTACACCTGGGTGTCTCAGTTGGTGAAGTTGGTGTCTCAGTTGGTGAAGCATCTGCTTTCGACTAAGGTTATGATCCCAGAGTCCTGGGATTGAGTCCCAAATCGGGCTCCCTACTCAGTGGGGAGACTTCATCTCCCTCTGCCTCTGCTGTTCCCCCTGCTTATGCTCTCTCTCTCTCTCTCTCTCTCTCAAATAAATAAATAAAATCTTAAAAAAAAAAAAGAATGACTACAAAACACAAAGTAAATGAAATGTGTTCACTGGTAACCCTATTGCAAAAGGAGCATCGTGGGAAAACATGGCGGGGAGTCTTCAGGATAATTCTACTGCTCCACATCAGACTGGAAAGAAACTGACCCAACTCTCTCTCCACAGCATTACTTTGGTTATTTCAGTCCTTGATGGTGTCTAAGAGCTTCTTTAATAGGCCAATCTGTAATCCATTCTGGAGAATGCTTTGTGTGAGAAGCATTTTGACAAGAATATTGTGAGGGTGTCGTTGGGGAAAGTGTTCTGTATTTGTTAGGTCTGGTGGGTTTATGGTATTAAGTCTTCTATGTCCCTGCTGATAGTCAGCCTTAGTGTTCTGTTTCATAAAGTGGGTTATGGAAAGTTCCAATTATTATTGTTGCATTTTCCACATCTGCCTTCGCTTCTGTCGATTTTTGCTTCATGTGTTTTAGGGTTCATGCTGATTAATATTCATGCTTATTATATCTTCCTAATGAATTGACCTGTTTATCATCCTGAAATGTCCCTCTTTTTCCTTTGTTGTTGTCTTTTTCTTTTTTTAAGATTTTATTTATTTGACAGGGAGAGACACAGCGAGAGAGGGAACACAAAAAGGAGAAGCAGGAGAGAGAGGAGTAGACTCCCTGCTGAGCAAAGAGCCTGATGCAGTGCTCGATCCTAGAACCCTAGGATCATGACCTGAGCCAAAGGCAGACACTTAACAACTGAGCCACAGAAGCGTCCTGCCTTAGTTGTTATCTTAAAGTCTATTTTTGTGATATTTGTACAAGCACACTAGCTGTCTTGTGGCTGCTGTTTGAATGGTATGTCTTTTTTATATCCTGTTACTTCCCATTAATCTGTATCATTGAATCAAAAGTATATTTTCTGAAGACAGCATGCAGCTGGGTATTGCTTTTATCCACTTTGATTGGATTGTAGATGTTATTGATATGGTTGGCATCACATCGATTGTTTTGCTTTTATTTTTTTTTTCCTTTATGCGTCCTAACTATTTTGTTCCTCTGGTCCTCTTTCAAAATCACCTTGTGTTTCAAGTGACTATTTCTAGGGTATCATTAAGTTCATTTAAGGATTTTTAACTGTTTTTTTTTTCCTCCAATATGACATAGAAACTTCACTCTGTTGTAGCTCTATTTCTTCCCTTAACCATTTTTGTGCTATTATTATTAGGCACACTAATGTGGGGTTTTTAAAGATTTTATTTATTTATTTATTTATTTATTTGACAGACAGAGATCACAAGTAGGCAGAGAGGCAGGTGGGGGTGGGGTGGGGGGGAAGAGGCTCCCTGCTGAGCAGAGATCCTGATGCGGGGCTTGATCCCAGGACCCCGGGATCACTACCTGAGCCGAAGGCAAAGGCTTAACCCACTGAGTCACTCAGGTGCCCCACACTAATGTGTTTTTGTAAGATTTTATTTATGTATTTATGGGGGGGAAGGGGCAGTGGAGGGAGTAAGAGAATCTCAAGCAGGGTCCACGCCCAGCGCAGAGCCCAGAGCAGGGCTCGATCTCACAACCATGAGATTATGACCTGCACCAAAATCAAGAGTTGGACACCTGAGTGAGCCACCCATACTAATATGCTAATAGAATATACTTTTCACAGTCTAAAATAGTCACCCCTTGCCTTCTTTCTTGTTTTTAAGATGCATTCAGTTAAAGAGACCAGATGCTGTCCATCTTCCCCAGGATCAGAACCCTCTTCCTTTCTTAAGGAAAGCTCTGTACCAACACCGCCCAGCAAACAGGCAATATCTGTTTCATTTTGGTGGTGTACATATGAATGCGTCTTTAAAACTGTCTTCTGTCCATAAATAAGTTCCATAGTTAAGAATTTTTAAATACAAAGAATGGGACAGGAGGGAGAACACGAAGCAGAATGACTCATGAGTTTTGTAACAAAAGAAAGATGATGGGAGTCAAGTCGTTGAGCAGATATGAGGAAGTGAGACCCCTTGTGAACATGAAAGGGTTGGCTTTGGGCAGGAGAAGGCCATGCTGAGCAACAGGAGAAAGGCAGAGTTTGGGGGTAAAGGTCAGAGTAAGAAGTGAGGTTCTCCTCTGCCACTTTCCCCTCACTGACGTAAGTAGCTGGGTTCTCAGCGGCGAGTACACACACATGGGATGCAGTGTTCTAAGTTGGAGGAGAGACGACTGGATATGGAACCTGGACCTCCTCTAAAACCAGACTGTACACTTACCTAGAAAGATAGCAAGATGGCCAGTGAGTCACAAGGATTCACTTGGCATTTCCACTTTCACATTTCCTGAGAAAGTGAGCAACCACATTCATTGACTTGAGTCCCAAGCACAACATGGAGAAAAGTTACTTCACACAACATGGCCAAGTCCACGGGGTTATACTAGGGGTCACGCGGCAGTTTCAAAAGGCACAGACAGAATGGGATCAGCATCCTACTCGGTATCCTACCGTTCCTACCCCTGACTCTGTGGAGTTTCCAGTCCAACAGAGCAGAGCCTCATGTGGGTGAGGCCAGTGTAGTCAGAATTTTTTCATGGTGGGAGGTGAAATTCGGGGAGCCTTTGGGTGATCCCTGTCCTTAGCTCTGGTGTCCCCAAAAGGATACCTCGGCAGGCACAACAGCTTTCTTGAAGGAAGGGTCTAAGGAGAGGAGGGCCGGAGGCACGAGGGGTCAGAGTTGGGGATGCTGTCAGGCTTCCACAAATTGAAGTGAGGAGACCTTGAGGAGTGAAGTGAGCAGTGCCTGCAAAGAAATAAGAAACTAGGATCCGGGGTGCCTGGGTGGTGTCTGCCTTCAGCTCAGGTCATGATCCCAGGGTAGGCAGAGAGTATCACAAGTAGGCAGAGAGGCAGGCAGAGAGAGGAGGAAGCAGGCTCCCTGCCGAGCAGAGAGCCTGATGGGGCACTCAATCCCAGGACCCTGGGATCATGACCTGAGCCGAAGGCAGAGGCTTTAACCCACTGAGCCACCTAGGCACCCCTGAAGAGTATGGACATTTTAATACGTATTTTTCCAATCCATGAACATGAAACGTCTTTCCATTTCTTTGTGTCATCTTGAATTTCTTTCATCAGTGTTTTATAGTTTTCAGAGTACAGATCTGTTGCCTTTTTAGTTAAGTTTATTCCTCAATTTTTTATTCTTGGTGCATTTGTAAATGTGATGGATTTCTTAATTTTACTCTCTGTTTCATTATTAGTGTATAGGAATTGAACAGATTTCTGTACATCGATTTCATTATCCTGTGACTTTATTGAATTCATTTATCAGTTCTAATAGTATTTTTGGCAGTCTTTGGGATTTTCTATATATCGTATCATACCATCCACAAATAGTGACATTTTGACTTCTTCCTGGTCATTTCGAATGCCTTTTATTTCTTTTTGTTATCTAATTGATGTGGCTGGAACTTCTAGGACGATGTTGAATAAAAGTTTTGAGAGTTGACATCCTTGTCTTGTTCCTGACCTTAGGAGGAAAGTTCTCATTTTTTACCATTGAGTGTGATGTTGGCTATATGTTTTTCATATAAGGCTTTTATTAGGTTGAGGTATGTTCCCTCTAGACCTGCTTTGCAGAGGTTTTTTTTTTTTTTTAAAGATTTTATTTATTTATTTGACAGAGAGAGGTCACAAGTAGGCAGAGAGGCAGGCAGAGAGAGAGAGGAGGAAACAGGCTCCCTGCTGAGCAGAGAGCCCGATGACTCGATCCCAGGACCCTGAGATCATGACCTGAGCCAAAGGCAGCGGCTTAACCCACTGAGCCACCCAGGCGCCCTGCAGAGGGTTTTTATATGAATGGATGTTGTACTTTGTCAAACACTTTTTCTGCATCTATTGAAATGTTCATATGGTTTCTATTCTTTCTCTTATTGATTTGCAAATATTGAACCACCCTTGAATCCTGGGAATAAACCCCACTTGATCGTGATGTATGATTTTTTTTTAATGCATTGTTGGATTTGATTTGATTTGCTACTATTTAATCTCTATATTCATCAGATTAAATCCCTGGCAGTCGTTTCTTCCTCTTCTTTCTTTTGGGGGTGAGTTCCTCCATCTTGTCATTCTGTCTGGGTCACTGTGTGTGTTAGGAAAGCCTATTGTATTCCCGCTCCTGAGAGTGATGGTTGCATTAAGAAGAGGTCAGATACATTCTTGGGCCTCGTGTTTCAGGAAGTGTTTCAGAGTATGCAATCTGAGGTTGCGTTTTGCCTGCTTCTTCCCTTGAGTCAGTCCCCTGCAGAGTTTCTCTTTGCCTGTAGGGGGAGTGTTTAAAACTTGTCCTCTGCATGGCAAATTCTAACTAGGTGTGTTTTGGTCGGCTTGTTAAAGGAAGCTAGATCCTATCTCCCCTAAAGCTGAAGCTTGGCAGCAGCACTCTATGATCAGTAGACTTGGTGTGTGCATGTGCTGGTTTTTTAGGGGAGGGGGCTCCTGCGATGGTTCTCAGCCTGACTTGCCCTAGTAAAGATGGATCTGCGGGGCTCAGGCCTTGGTGTAAGAAACTACGGTCTCCACTAGGGGCGCTGTGCTGCTCGCTGAAGTTTGTGTTGGTGGTGGGGTCGGGGGAGATTGGCCTCACCCTACTCTCATCCCAGGAGCAGGAAATTCCCATTTGCTGCTGTTCAGGAAGTCCTCACAGAAGAACCAACAGTCTCCCCTCTTGTGTCCCCAGCTTCCATCAGATCCCTGCCTCCATCGCGTCTGTCGGGCCACCAGGTGGCACAGTTCTCCTGCGCTTTATGTCAGGTGTCACGCTGTGTTTCAAAGCTCCAGAGTCTGGGGCCCCGGTGTGGGGCAGACTGGCACTGATCCTCTGGGAGAGGGTCTCCCCACACTGTCGGCGGTGCCAGCTTGTCCCAGAAAAGTGGTCAAACAACAATGTGGGGCTAGGGGTTTATGGTAAAGGGCAGCCAAAAGCTGGTTTCTAGGTTAGCTGCCTTCAGCAGGTGCCTCTGCTGCTATTCTAATTACGGGGACCCTCCAGGGCTCCTGTCTTCCTCCCCCCCCCCCCTGAGACGCATTGCTACCTCTCCCAAATGCACTCCAAGGAGGGAAACTGTTCCTACCCTGGGGCCCCAGGGGATCCTCAGAGAACGCTGTCCACTCCCTGGTCTCTACCGTCCTTCCTCCCTGGAGCACAGCTGCGCGGCCAGGCAGGACCCAAGCAACATCTTGAACTTCGGATTTTGAGTTCCTCTGCTTCTAAAGATTTGTGGTAGTCAGCCCCTCTCCTTTTCCCAGTCAGTGGTTTTGGGGAAGAGTTTTTCTTGTGCAATCCCCTGCGTGCTCTCTCTCTCTCTCTCTCTCCTCTCAAACTCCTCTCCATGATGAGGGCTCCCTCACCTATGCAGAAAAGCACACTTCTTTTTTCCCCCAAATCAACTCTCAGCAGTTCCTACCGTCTGATGTGGCTGTTTTTCCCCCCTCTAGCTGGGCAGTTTGTTCTCTCAGTATTCACATCAGTTTCTCAGGGTGTTCAGAATGTGTTTGAGGGATGAAGCAAGCATAGGATCTCCATACTACTCTGCCATCTGAACTTGAAACCCAAACCTATATTCATCAGAGATATTGGCTTGTTTGTATTTCTTTCTCTCTCTTTTGTGGTGTCTTTATCTGATTTTGGTACCAAGGTGATACTGGGTTCATAGAATGAATTTGCAAGTTTTCTTCCCTCTTCTATTTTTTTTAAACAGTTTGAGAATGGTATTAAGTCTTCTTTAAATGTTTGGTACAATTTACCTGTGAAGCAATCTGGTCCTGGACTCGTGTTTTTTGAGGAGTTTTATGGTTACTGATTCAATTTCATTGCTGGTAATCCGTCTGTTCAAATTTTCTATTTCTTCCTGCTTCAGTTTTGGTACATAATATGCTTCTAGGAATTTATCCATTTCTTCTAGGTTGTTGAATTTGTTGGTATGTAGGTTTTCATAATATTCCATTCCAATTATTTGTATTTCTGTGGTGTTGATGATCTATTCTCTTTCATTAGTGATTTTGTTTATTTGGGCCCTCTCTCTCCTTTTTCTCTGGCTAGAGGTTTATCAATTTTGTTGATCTTTTCAAACAACCAGCTCCTGGTTCCCTTGATCTGTTCTACTGGGTTGTTTTTTGTTTTTGTTTTTGTTTTGTTTGTTTGTTTAGTTTCTATGTCATCGATCTCTGCTCTGATCTTTATTATTTTTTTACTTTTTTTGCTGGATTTGGCTTTTGTTTGTTCTTTTTCTTGTTCTTTTAGGTGCAAGGTTAGGTTTTCTATTTGAGATTTTTCTTGCTTCTTGAGGTAGGCTTGTGTTGCTATAAACCTCTTTCTTGGACACACTTTTGTTGCATCTCAAAGATTTTGGACCACTGTGTTTTCATTTTCTTTTTCATGTAATTTTTTATTTCTTCTTCAACTTCTTGGTTAACCCACTCATTTTTTAGTAGATGTTATTTAACCTCCATGTACTTGTGCTTTTTCCGGTTTTTTTCTTGTGGTTGATTTCTAGTTTAAGAACATGGAGATCAGAAAAGATGCATGGTATGACTTCAATTTTTTTTAATTTGTTGAAACTTGTCCCATGTGCACTTGGAAAAGAATGTGTATTCTGCTGTTTTAGGATGGAATGTTCTGAATACGTCTGTTAAAGTCCCCTGGTCCACTGTATCATTCAAAACCACTGCTTCCTTGATTTTCCACTTAGATGATCTATCCATCAACATAAGTGGGGTATTAAAGTCACCTACTGTTATTGTACCATTATCAATTATTTCCTTTATGTTTGTCATTAGCTGTTTTATGTATTTGGATGCTCCCATAGTGGGTGCATATTTACAATTTTTATATCCTCTTGTGGCTTATCCCCATTATTACTATATAGTACCCCTCTTTGTCTCTTGTTAGAGTCTTTGTTTTGAAGTCTATTTTGTCCAATATAAGTATCGCTACCCTGGTTTTCTTTGGATGTCCACTGGCATCACTTTCAATCTGCAGGTGTCTTTCCATCTGAAATGAGTTTCTTGTAGACAGCATATAGATGGGTTACTTTTTTTTATCCACTCTGTAACCCTCTGTCTTTTGACAGGAGCATTTACTCCATTACTCCATTTATATTCAGGGTAATTATTGATAGGTGTGTATTTATTGCCATTTTGTTATTTGTTTTGTGTTTGTTTCTATAGATTTTCTCTGATGGTTTCTTCTCTTGCTCTCTTTCATGGTTTTTTGGCTTTCTATAGTGATATACTTGAATTCCTTTCTCTTTATTCTTTGCATATCTATTACTGGTTTTCAAATAGTGGTTCTCATTAGGTTTGTATATAACATCTTCTGCATTTAACAATCTATATTAAGTTGCTGGTTTGAATGCATTCTTTACTCAAATTTGAACCCATTCTTTACTCCCCTCCCCCAACCCATGTTTTAATATGTCATGTCCAGGGCGCCTGGGTGGCTCAGTGGGTTAAAGCCTCTGCTTTTGGCTCAAAAGCAGGGTCTTGGAATCGAGCCCCGCATCCGGCTCTGCTCAGCAGAGAGCCTGCTTCTTCCTCTCTTTTTCTGCCTGCTTTTCTGACTACTTGTGATCTCTGTCTGTCAAATGAATAAATAAAATCTATAAAAATAAATAAATAAATATGCCATGTCCTATTTTACAACCTTTTATTTTATAAATCTCTTGACTGATTTTTAAAAAGTAAAAGAAGTAAAAGTCAAGAAGTCAAGATTTTTAAAAGTAAAAGAAGTAAAGTCAAGAAGTAAAAGCATTTTTGAAAACGTTTTTACTGCTTTTGTGTTTTTTACTTTTCATAATCTTGCTTATGGTCTTTCCTTTCCACTCAAAGAATCCCCTTTAATATTTCTTGCCAGGCTGGTTTAGTGGTCATGAGGTCCTTTAGTTTTTGTTTGCCTGGGACACTTTTTATCACTCTCTCTATTCTGATTGATAGCCTTGCTGGATACAGTAGTCTTGGCTGCATATTTTTCCCTTTCAGTGCTTTGAATATATCATGCCACTCTCTTCTGATCTGCAAAGTTTCTGATGAAAAATCTGCTGATAGTCTGATGGGATTTCCCTTCTAGATAACTATCCTTTTGTTTAGCTGCTTTAATTTTTTTTCTTTATCACTACTTTTTGCCATTTCAATTACTATGTGTGTTGGTGTGGACCTCCTGGGTTGAATTTGGGGTTGGGGGGGTAGGACTTTCTGTGCCTCCTGGATCTGGATATCTGTTTCTTTCAGATTTGAGAAGTTTTTAGCGATTATTTTTTCCAATAAGTTTTCTGTCCCCTTTTCTTTTTTCCTCCATGTTTTTATTTAAATTCCAGTTAGTTAACATACAGTGTGATATTAATTTCTGATTTGGGGTGTACAATATAGTGATTCAATACTTACATACAACACACAGGGCTCATCACAGCAAGTGCTCTCCTTAATCCCCATCACCCATGTAATCCCTTTTCTCTCAGCCAGCTACATCTTAATTCCATGGTTTTCCTTTGTTTCTGAATGTGTATTAATAATTTACCAATAAATTTGAAACTTTCAACCACTTTCCAAAAATATTAGATTATTCATAGAATTACGTGTTCCCAAAAATTATTTAACTGCAAATTAATGTAAGTAAGATTTGTTTTCCAGTATATTTTTCTTGGCAGTTTGTAGATATAAAAGAACATTCTTGTGTTTTATTTTTATTTCATAGTATTTCTTTTCCTCACCAGTCAGCTCATGGAAACACCTTAAAATTTGGTCACTTTTACGAAGGAATTTATTTCATTTACCTTTCTTGAGAATTCTTTGCTAGAAAAGCAAAACAGAAACAATCAGTCAACCAATCAACCATTCAACAAGCAAAAACAAATATTAAAAAAAACAAAGATAAAAATAAGTTTGTGTGCTTTCCATGCACAAGTACAAACAAGTCCTCCAACTATCAGCTTTTTATAACCCAACAAAATTCATGGCATATTGATATTAATGTTGCAGATCCAAGAAATTCCTGCAGTAAGACCCAAGAAGACAGTTTTAAAAGTTGCTACCCTCACTTGGTCTTTTCAGATTTCCCACCAGTCACACCTTTGGAAAGTCAAGAAGTAGACTGACAATCTTAAGCGAATTCTCTCATTTGTCTGGATTGAATTGTGTTTCCCCATCCCCAATGTATGAACTTCATACATTGAAGTTTTAACTCTCAGTATCTCAGAATGTGAAATTATCATATTCAGATATAGTTGTTGAAGATATAATTAGTAAAGAGGAGGTCATACTGGAGTAGGTTGGGCCCCTGATCACAATGACTGGTATCACAAAAGGGAAAATATCAACACAGAGACCTGCCTGGAAGAATGCCATGTGAATATTGGAGTTATGTTGCCACAAGCCAAAGATACCAGAAGCTGGAAGAGAGGCTTGGAACAGACACTTCCCTAAGGACTTCAGAGGGAATGTGGCCCTGCTGACACTTGAGCTCAGACTCCCAGCCTCCAGAACTTTGAGGAAATAAATTTCTGCTGTTAAGTCACTCAGTTTGTGGAACTTGAGTATGAAGACCCCAGGAAACTAATATACCCTTATCTCATTTAAAATATTTTGCTGGTTTTTATTTTCTCTATCCTCAATCTTTCCATTACTCATGGCAGCAAAATTGTCTGAATACCAAGATGCCTAAACAAGATTTCTTTCCTCTATTATCTTTCCATAAAATTTTTTAACTCTATGTGATCTTCCTAACATTATTCCTTTATTGGCCATGATATTTCTTTCCCCTTCATATCCAAGTGTCCTGTGGATCTCAGAATCATGAAATACCATCATGAATGTGTGTCTTATGAAGGTAGGTAATATGTGCCATCACAACAGAGCTAATTTTCATCTCTTCACCACTGAAACTACTGATGAGATCTGGGCAGAAGGGATTTCTGCAATCTAGATTGGAACTCACAGGGGTTAGAAGTGACCCTGCCACTAATGAAAGGCAGTGGCCTGAGACGAAAGTATCCCAGGCAAAGCAGAACCTTCTCAGTGATCCGAAGGACTCATGTGGTGTTTTGCCTTCCTCACCCAAAGACCTAAGGCATACAGTTCCTCCCAGGAGGTGGCTAGAAGATTTACTCACTTATTTTTCACATCGTGGAGAGTGTCAAGTAGAGGCAGATTTCTTGTTTCAGGTAGGATGAGGACAGCAAGACCAGCAATAATGGGCGAGACTCCGTAGATGATCCAGGGCAAAATGGAAAGATACTCCATTAGCATCATCAAGAGGGGAGCCAGCGTTGCCCCACACCTACTAGCCACTGTTTCTAATCCTAAAGCTCGTGCCCTGCGGGTTAAACAACAATACATAATAATCTGATAAAAATCTGAAGCAACCTAAGATACATTATTCTGACTTTGTAAAAGATGGAAGATGCTAGAACACAATTGTTAAATATATGGGGTTTGGTGACAAACACTTGTTTTTTAGATTTGCTCTATGATTTCCCAGCTGTCTTTGTTAGGCTCAAATTCATAACTTGATTTCATAATTTTACACAAATATTATATATTGCACCTACCCTGATGAGTTGTCTGGAAGATTAATGAGATGATGCATTAAAGTACTGCTCACCACCAGCACTGGGTGTTACACACAAACAATGAATCAAGGAACACGACATCAAAAACTACTGTATGGTGACTAACATAATATAAATAAATAAATAAATAAATAAATAAATAAAAAGGCACTACTCAGCACAACGCATGACACAAAGTCAGTTCTCAATAAACTTTGGCTAAAATGTTATCATATTACTGTTAAAATTACAAATGATTGCTTTTATAATAAACAGGTCTTTTTTGAGAGAGAGAGAGAGTGGAAGGGGATGAGCAGAGGGAGGGAGGGAGAGATTCTCAAACAGTCTCCACGCTTAGCACGGAGCCCTAAGCAGGGCTCTATCTCAAGACATTGAGATCATGACCCAAGCCAAAATCAAGAGTTGGACACTTAACCAACGGAGCCACCCAGGTACCCCTATAATAAATAGGCCTTATTGTGTTTATTCTTGCAATAAATGCCTATTAACTGAGAATGTCCTCTTTCATGCCCTGGCAGAATGTCCATAAACTCATACCTGAGGACTGTGGGGATGAGCTCAAGCATGTGGACACCAAAACTAGTGACAGAAGCAGCAGCACAGCTGATTCCCACGCTTGCCAAAGCCACACGCAGGGTCTGCATTTCTGGAGACAGAAAGGCCAGTGAGACTAAGAAATCTGGGCTGAAGGAATCAGCATCCACCAAATTTAGCTAGGGGGGAAAAAAAAACTTTGTATGGTGTGGGTTTGTTTAAGCTATACTATAGACAATTTTATAGTGCCAGAAGAGCGGGGTGGTTGATAAACTGAGAAATGTAGAGTTGTCAATGTAGGTGCTAAAAAACACATGAAATTACCTGGGTTAGTTGCAGCAAATCTCTCTTCACACCTGAAAATCTTTAGATTTTCTAAAGAAGGAGATGAAGAGTTTAATCTGGCAGAGATTTGCTTTTACTAATTCTGCCCAGTATTACAGCCCTATTGCAGAAAGTGGGACAGTCCTGTGGACAATTACTGGGTCTAAGATTTAGCTCTAAACTTGATAATTTTACAGTTGTCTAAACTTTAAAATAAAAGTGCAGAATTTAAAGTGACAAGTCATCCCGGTTTTCCTGGGAATTAGGGGGTTTTAGCAATAGGGATTTTCATTGATAAAACCAGGAAGATCCCAGGTTCTTATGAAACCAAGAATGGAAATTTCTATTTGGGAAAAAAATGTCAGAATTTGGGAACCAATAAAGAGAAGTTTCAAATAATATGAAAAGAAATCTAATTATAGCTTTACACTATTAGAAAAGACTCTATTGTAAGGGAGTAAGCCTGTACCACTAATGATATTCTGAGGAGTAGAGTCCACAATCTGTAATGCTGTAGGGTACATTCCTGCACTGGGATGTAGCTGAACCATAATGCCCAGTAACAATCTCCTGGTCATTACATCCCATCATTCTATTAGCATACAAAGTCATCTAACTGGAATGGACTAGACTTCTAATCTGCTTAATTCCCTGTTCCTATTGTACACTCCTTCACTACTTGGAAAAAAGGGGAAATTTTTCATTTCCTGGAAGTCAAGAAGACTCCTATAAGCAAGGGCTATTGTCGTGGTGACCTAAGACCATACACACACATGTGGATACAGAGCAATCAGGAAACTGACTCGTCTTCAAAGCTGGTGACAAGAGCCCAACCAGAACAAGTGACCCCATTGTGTCCTCACCTGAGATATAATTGCAAAACCTAGGCCCTTCATGCTTGTTATTAAAAATGTGAAAGGCCAAAAGGCAAGTGATCAATTGCTATCCTGAAGAAACTGTCAGGAATAAAAACACCAGTTTCTAGATACTTCCAGGATGTGACAAAAAGAAATATATGTCTGAGCTGCCCATTATGGACCTTTGACTCTTTTCCCAACAAATTCTTAGCAGGATTTGCCTTAAACCCTCAGATCAGTTTGGGGGAATACTTAGCTCTTTACTCCTTGCTTCAGACAAGTGTGACCAGTACAATCCCTAGAGGATGGGGGAAAAGACATCTCTTTCCCCTACAGTCCAGCCTTCTCTCACCTTGGGGCACAAACGTGTTGACCAAAACAGAAAGTCCCACCAGGAACATGAAAAGTGTCTGGGTTGTTCGACGGCCCATATGATTCTGTACTAAAAGAGGAAGACATCGGATAATGGCAGTGAGGACCCCAAAGATCGCCTGGAACAGGAAAATATTGCTCCCAAGGTGCTGTAGATTGATCATGATGCCATAAAAGGGTATTGTGATTGCAAATCTGTAATGAACAAAGGAGGAAAGACACATGCCGTAAGATTTAAAGCCTACGTGTTGCAGTTGATGTCTACTTTAACCCAGACAGCTAGTGATTGGTGTTAAAGAATAAAGACCTAGTCTGATTTGTATAATACATTATTTTAAGGATAATTTTAAAGTTACCATAAATAATTGTCTGGCAATATATATAGACAATACTCCTTCTGTTGTTATTTCGTCTTTGTAAGCAAGGAGTTGGCAATGACTGGGAAACTTAACCTGTCCCAATCACCAAACTGGATGATACAAAGATTAAAATCTAGGGAGAAGAATTTCTTTTTTGGGGCACCGGGGTGGCTCAGTGGGTTAAAGCCTCTGCCTTCGGCTCCGGTCACGATCCCAAGGTTCTGGGCTCAAGCCCCACATCGGGCTGTCTGCTCAGCAGGGAGCCTGCTTCCTCCTCTCTCTCTCTGCCTGCCTCTCAGCCTACTTGTGATCTCTATCTGTCAAATAAATAAATAAAATCTTTAAAAAAAAAAAAAGAATTTCTTTTTTGAGTGTCATCAGGATGCTGTGAGTCTTTCTTCTCCTTCAACCCCAATACTGTGAAGAACTCAACTAGTTCTTGCTCAAATTGGTCAACTAGTGACGGAAGCTGCGAAGAGATTACCTGTGTCCCCCCTTTATCTGAGGGGCACCTGAGGTCTGCCACAGTTTTAGGGAATTTAAGGCTCATATATGATTTTCTAGGGCTAAGAGAAAATGCCAGAATTTAAGAAAACATGCACCAGCTGTACCATAGGAAATATAATCACAGGTTCCCACCAGGGATCTACAAATTATCATGTGAAAGTCAAGACTAGACAACACACCTCTATGGTAATGGGGAGCAGGACTGTTGGTAAGTTTTATGTGGCATGCAAGCAAACAGTGAGGAGGGAATGAGAGCTGACCCAGTGTCATGGTGGTTCTCACTGTAGGGGATCTATGAGGGGACTCTCTGGGGAATTAGAATTTCTATCTTGATCTAGGTGCTGCTTATATTTTTCCCCGTTGGTATGTTTATCAAGCTGTATATCTTCACAATCTCTTCATGTTACTGCTAGTAAGATTTTATTACACTGAATGTCAACTAACTAGAATTTAAATAAAAATTTGGGAAAATTGTAAGAAAAAGTGAAGGAAACTAAATGTCAAAATCTGTATTGTGGTGGAAGCCCCAGCATCGATCTCCCAGGATGAGAATGGAGCAATATGATGCAATTAATTCCTCATCATATGGTGAGTTTCCTTATAACCTTTTGCCCGTCTCCCAGCGCAGCAGTATCCAGTCTGTTTTCCTCACCTTGTATCTTCAAATCAGCACACCCTGCACCCACAACACTGCTAGAACCTTTGAAATAAACAGATTCGTGTCTCCCCCTTTTTAAGGTTGTCATGCACTCTGTGAAACCCACCTCACAAATAGTAGGATACAGGTTCTCTTACGCAGGATGGGGGTGTGGAACAAATCCCAAATGGTAACTTTGGTCTGTGCTGCCTCCAGCTCGTCCTGCATGCTGGATCTCAAACCCTTTAATAGCAACAAACATGTTTCATTTGCCAACATGGTGTCAGGCATTGTGGTGAGCACCGGTACCCAACAGGACAGGAGAGATACACTCCCTTTCTTTCCAGCATAACTTATTGTACATGCAATCACAGGTGTGAACGGGCTATGAAAGATGTAGAGAGCTAAAGAAAACTCAAGGATATTAAACACCAAAATGATATTTTTTATTAATTTCACAGGCAGAATTTAGTGATTCATCAGTTGCATAGAACACCCAATGCTCATTACATCAATTGCCCTCCTTAATGCGTTTCATCCAGTTACCCCTACCCCGCACTCACCTCCCTCCAGCAGCCCTCAGTTTGTTTCCTAGGGTTCAGAGTCTCTTACGGTTTGCCTCCCTCTCGGTCCTCATCTCATTTTAGTTTCCCTTCTCTTCCCCTCTGTTCATCTGTTTTGTTTCTTAAATTCCACATATGAGTGAAATCATATGGTCTTTGTCTTTCTCTGATGGACTTATTTCATTTAGCATAATACCTTCTAGGTCCATCCACATCCTTGTAAATAGCAAATTTCAATAAAAACAAATACATAGATCAATGAAACAGAAGAGAGAGCCCAGAAATGGAACCTTAACTCTGAGGTCAAACAACCTTTAACAAAACCGGAAAGAATATCCAATGGAAAAAAGACAGTCTCTTCAATAAATGGTGCTGGGAACATTAAACTGCCACGTGCAGAAGAATGAAACTGGACCATTCTCTTACATCCTACACAAAAATAAACTTAAAATGGATGAAAGACCTAAATGTGAGACAGGAATCCATCAAAATCCTAGAGGAGAACACAGGCAGCAATCTCTTTGACCTTGGCAGCAAAAATGATATTAAAGGAGGGCATTTGTTGTGTTGAGCACGGGTGTCACATGAATCAGTAAATTGCACTCCTGAAACCAAAGTTACACTATATTTTAACTAACCAGAATTTAAATAAAAATTTGAAAAAAGAAAGTAAATGAGGCCACAGAGAGGTGCAGGTCATCCACAGGAGTTATAGTTTATAGATTTAGATCAAGAAGTGAACTAAAGGGGCTCAGTGGCTCAGTGGGTTAAACCTCTGCCTTCGGCTCAGGTCCAGATCCCAGGGTCGTGGGATGGAGCCCCGCATCGGGATCTCTGCTCAGCAGGGAGCCTGCTTCCCTTCCCCTCTCTCTGCCTGCCTCTCTGCCTACTTGTGATCTCTGTCAAATAAATAAATAAAACCTTTAAAAAGAAGCAGAAGAAGAAGAAGGGGGTGGAGGAGGGGAGGGGGAGGAGTCTGCTTAGTCTTCCTCCTAACCCGGTAACCACCTTCCATTTCCTACTCACCTCGATTGTCAGGGCATCTCCAGCATTCTGCATTCCATTTGTGTATGCAACTTTTCTTAGGGCCTCCAAGCCCTCCTCTGGTTTATTGTTGATAATAAGCCACCGAGCAGATTCCACCAGCCACCTGAAGGAAGAAGAGCACACAAGTGCAGTCAAGTCTCTCTTGCTTACTTGTCATATGATTATTGACTATGGATGCTTTTAGCCTTCCATCTAATATCCACCACTTCTTGGGTTAGGAATAGAAACTCAAGTTTCAATTCACAAATACTAGGAAAATGTAAGAAAGACTAGTCCATTGCAGTACATCTTTATGGCCAGAAACATAGACTCTGGAGGCAACTCACCTGTCTACTTACTCAGCAGATTTTCAAAGAAGCATAGGAAGCTTAAGCTTGAGAGTTCCTCATGGATAATTTGGTTCTACCAAATTTGTGCTCATAATATACAGTCTTAAAAAAAAAATAAGTCCCTAAATAATGTAAATGTAAAACTCAACAAAGAAGTACTCCTCCCACTACCAGCTATGTTGGTAACTTATTATGTAAGTCAGTCACTTATTTACATCTGCCTCAGTTTTCTCATCAATAAAATGGGGGCAGTAATACCATCTTCCTTATAGGATAATTATCAGGATATAATGGTATAACAGATAAGTCTGGCATGGATTACACTCTCCTCTGTCTCTGAACTCCTCTCATTGTATGAAATCTATAGTGTGTCTCCATGAGGAACTAAACCTGACTCTCCTTTAGATGGTTTTAAGTACAGGAATGAGGTTACCCATAAATAAGTGTTTGTTAAAATTATTTAAGGGAGAAGGGAGTTAACATTTGATGTCAATCATTCAATCTGCATGCCAAACTTTAGTATTGAAGAAACCATGCTGCTCTTTTTTGAATAAATTTGCTGCCTCTTCCTTTTATTCAACTTCACCTACAAAAATGAAAATCTGAAAACTACCATAACTTGATTCACTCCAAAGCCAAAAAAAAAAAAATTAGAAGAATTTATTTCTGAAATATTTGAGTCTATAGTTTATATTAAGAAAAATAATACTGGAATAACTCTATGACCACTATACTGGGTAGGACTGAAAGCAAAACAAAACCAAAAATACCTAGGACTCCCAGACAGAAAGGTCCTTATTACTTCCTGTTCTGCTTATGGAACTACACAGACTGAACAGATGAAAGGCATGGGTTTTAGGTTCAGACAATAAGAAAGGGTCTGGGAGATAAGAAAATCAATATATTGTAATTCAGTCCTCATTTTTGTCCCAGGTTCCCATAAGGCAAAATGAGAAAGAAGGATCATACCTGGAGGAGAAAAAGAAGACAAGGAAAGGTACAGACACCACCAGCTGCAGAGTGCGCCACTCTCGAAAGACAAATGCCAGTCCTCCCAAGAGTATGTGTCCCACACTGAAGGCACAGGATATCACTGTTATTACCATTACTCTAGATGGAGGCCTTATCCACTCTGTGACTGAAAGAAAACCCAATTGGGATATTAATGTCAGGTAAAGGTGAAAGTTCAAGGTCAAATTCAAGGCTTGGATAATGGAGAAGAACAAAATTGTTGACTTACTGAGCAGACCATCATTTGCCAGGATGATGACGGAAGAACAACCAGACAAGAAGCGGAGTAAGCAGTAAATGTGAAAGTTGGAAACAAAAGCTGCACTGGTCCCAACGATGGTAAGCTGTAGGAGACACCACCTGAGAATCAACTTTCTCCCAAACCTAAGAAACAGAGTCAGATTAGATTATGGGAGCAATGAGAATTTGTGCAGAAAAAAAAAAAAAAAAAACACAAAAATTAAGAAAACCAAAACATACTCTGAAATTTAGAGAATATTTTAATGAGTGATTCTTTGTACCTGAGAGTTTGACAAATGAAGAGCTAAAACAACAGAAATCTCAAAAATAATAACTGTGTTCATAATGTAGACAAACAGTAACAAAACTTTATTATCCAATCACTAGGAGGCCTTTCATACCAAGTAATAATATATAAAAAAAAAATACTGGAAATTGTAGTATACTATGAGCATCCATTGTACTATCATATGTATTTAGCATAGTAGGGAGTCTGTAAATCGTCTAGAACGCAGGAGAGCTAACTGTGTACTTGGGTCTCTAGGACCATACAGGTTAAGGTTAAACTGATACGGAACTGATGGTTACATCAGTAGAACAATCAAAGTTGCTTAACGGTTGTGTAAGAGGGACTCTGTTAAAGCTGGATATATAGGCCTCAAGCAACATGCCTTATCTAGAACAGAATGTAAGAGTGCCACAGCTCAAAGAAAGAAAATTAGAGAAATTTCTCAGAGGAAAGAATTACATGAGATGTAGACTGAGGGGAGAAACGTGAAAGACAAAGAAAAGGAAACTCTGTGGATCACTAGGCATCAGGAAAATGGAGTCATAGTTGGAACAAGTGGGACTAAATAAAATCTGCTCGTCTACATGCTCAGTAAGAAAAATACATGGACAAAGTTTAAGATTGGGAAATCCTCTGCAATATTTGAAAAAGAATTCCAAAAGTATTCAAATAATTCCCCCCAAAAGGCAAAAGGTGTGAAACATAGGAATGAAAACAACAAATGATCCCACATCACAATCATTATCGTCACCCAAGAAATAAGACAGAAAACAAAAAATAAATAAATAAAATGGTAGACTGAAACAAAACCATAACAACAATCACAACCAAATGTATTACTAATAGCCCAGTCTATCAAATAATAGACATTACCAGAATAGGTTAAATATATATATATATATATATATATATATATATATATACACTGTCAATAATCGTACTTAAAATACTGTAGGGTGAAAGTACGTGATAGAAAAAGATATACAATTCATATAGCAAAAGGAAGAACACCGCAGTCTTTATATTAATATCAAATAAAATGAATTTCAAAACAGAATACATTTGCAGAAATAATGCTGAAAATGTCAAGTGTATATACACTCAAAGAATTACAAAGCACATGAATCAAAATTGACAAAATCTGAAATATAATTCACAATGATAGTTGGAGACAGTTTTCAATATATGTATTGTGGGAAGATATATATAATACAAAAGTTGTCATTTTAATCTTTTGCAGATGTACAATTCAGTGGTTAATTACAGTCATCATATTTCACAATCATGACTATTGCCATTTTCATCACCCTAGACAAAAAACTTTATAAATATTAAGCAACAACTCCTCATTCTTCCCTTCCCTCTCTTCCTTCTAGTAATCTCTAATCTACCTTCTGTCTCCACTAATTTGCCTAGTCTAGATATTTTTATGAAATGTAGGCAATGCTTACATTTGTCCTTCTGTGCCTGTCTTAGTTCAGTTAGCATGACTGTTTTGAGGTTTGTTTGTGTTGTACCATATGCCATTCTTTTTTCTGGATGAATAATATTACATATATATATATATATATATATATATATATACACACATACATACATATACACACACACACATATATATACATATATATATACACGTATATATGTGTATGTATATATATATATACATATACATATATATATAATATTTGTTTATCCATTAATCTGTTGATGGATACTTGAATTGTTTCACCTTTGGCTATATAAGTAATGCTGTCGTGAACATCAGTGTACAACTACCTGTTGAAGTCCCTGTTTTCAATTTTTTATAGTATACACCTAGGAAGGGAATTGCTGGTTCATATGGCAATTCTGCTTAGATTTTTGAACTGTCTTCCACAATGGCTTCACTACTTTCTGTTCTCAACATCAGTGCACAAGGGTTTCAATTTCTCCACATATCTATTCAAGATCTTTGCTGATTTTTATGATTTATCATCTTGTTGTTGAGTTATAGGTGTTCTTTATGTATTCTGGATATCAAGCCCCTTTCAGATATATGATTTGCAAATATTTTCACTGATTTGTAGGTTGTCTTCTAACTCTCTTGATAATGACAATGTTAATTTTTATGAAATCCAATCTACTTATTTTTCTTTTGTTTTTTGTGCTCTTGTTTACAAGGTTGTAAACATTTATTTCTATGCTTTAAGAATTTTATAGATCATTGATTCATTTAGAGCTAATTTTTGCATAGAACACCAGGTAGGGGTAAACCTCATTCTATTTTTTTACTAACATATAATGTATTATTTGTTTTGGAGGTAGCGGTCTGTGATTCATCAGTCTTACACAACTCACAGCGCTCACCATAGCACACACCCTCTCCAGTGTCCATCACCCAGCTACCCCATCCCTCCCTTATCCACTCCAGCAACCCTCAGTTTGTTTCCTGAGATTAAGAGTCTCTTATGTTTTGTCTCCCTCTCTGGTTTCATCTTGTTTCACTTTTCCTTCCCTTCCCCTAATAGCCTCTGTCTTGTTTCTCAAATTCCTCAAATCAGTGAGACCATATGATTTGTCTTTCTCTGATTGACTTATTTTGCTTAGCATAATACCCTCTAGTTCCATCCACGGCATTGCAAATGGCAAGATTTCATGGGTTTTGATGGCTGCATTATATTCCATTATATATATATACCACATCTTCTTCATCCATTCATCTGTTGATGGACATCTGAGCCCTTTCCATAGTTTGGCTATCGGGAACATTCCTGCTATAAACATTGAGGTGCATATGTCCCTTTGGATCACTACATTTATATCTTTGTGGTAAATACCTACTAGTGCAATAGCTGGGTCATAGGGTAGCTCTATTTTCAACTTTTTAAGGAACTCCATACTGTTTTCCAGAGTGATCGGACCAACTTGCATTCCCACCAACAGTGTAGGAGGGCTCCCCTTTCTCCACATCCTCACCAACATCTATTGTTTCCCAACTTTTTAATTTTAGCCATTTTGACTGGTGTGAGCTGGTATCCCTCTGTAAACTTCATTCTATTTTATGTGAAAATTCAGTTCAATGCCATTTGCTGAAGAACATGTTCTTTTCCACACTGAATGGCCTTGACACCCTTGTTCAAAAGTCAGTTGGCTATAAATGTATGAGTTTACTTCTGGACTCTCAGCTCTACTACAGTGATTTATTTGTCTATCCATATGCCAAAACCATAGTAATCATTTACTGTAACTCGGTAGTAATTCTGAAGCCAGGAAACACAAGTCCTCTGAATTTATTCTTCTTTTTCAACACCATTTGACTATTTGGATCCCCATGCAATTTCATCTGAATCTGAAGTTCAGCTTTTTCATTTTTGCAAAAAACAATACTGGATTTTGATAGGGATTTCATAAAAACTATAGATTGGTTTAAGTACTACTGACTTATTCCTAATATTACCTCTTCCTACCTCATTAACATGGGATAGTTTCCATTTATTTAGTTCTCTAATTTCTTCTTTTTTCTTTTTCTTTTCTTTTTAGAGGGAGAATCTTAAGCATGCTCCACCCTGCTGAAGCACAGACCCCGATGCAGGGCTCAACCTCACTACCCTGAGATCATGACCTTAGCCAAAATCGAGTCAGATGCTTAACTGACTGAGCCACCCAGGTGACCTGACCTATCCTCATTTTTAAGAAATTATTTTCCCCTTTTGCTGTTCAGCTTGGGAGCTTCCCATTACCTTGTCTTCCAGATCACTGATATGTTCTTCTGCATCCACTAATCTACTGTTGATTTCCTCTCCTGTGTTTTTAATTTCAGTTGTATTCTTCAACTCTAATTCTTTTTTAAATTTAAACGACATATCAAATAAAGGACTAGTGTCCAGAATCTATAAAGAACTTAGCAAACTCAACACCCAAAGAACAAATAATCCAATCAAGAAATGGGCAGAGGACATGAACAGACATTTCTGCAAAGAAGACATCCAGATGGCCAACAGACACATGAAAAAGTGCTCCATATCACTCGGCATCAGGGAAATACAAATCAAAACCACAATGCGATATCACCTCACACCAGTCAGAATGGCTAAAATTAACAAGTCAGGAAATGACAGATGCTGGCGAGGATGGGGAGAAAGGGGAACCCTCCTACACTGTTGGTGGGAATGCAAGCTGGTGCAGCCACTCTGGAAAACAGCATGGAGGTTCCTCAAAATGTTGAAAATAGAACTGCCCTATGACCCAGCAATTGCACTATTGGGTATTTACCCTAAAGATACAAACATAGTGATCCAAAGGGGCACGTGCACCCGAATGTTTATAGCAGCAATGTCCACAATAGCCAAACTATGGAAAGAACCTAGATGTCCATCAACAGATGAACGGATCAAGAAGATGTGGTATATATACACAATGGAATACTATGCAGCCATCAAAAGAAAAGAAATCTTGCCATTTGCGACGACATGGATGGAACTAGAGCGTATCATGCTTAGCGAAATAAGTCAAGCAGAGAAAGACAACTATCATATGATCTCCCTGATATGAGGAAGTGGTGATGCAACATGGGGGCTTAAGTGGGTACGAGAAGAATAAATGAAACAAGATGGGATTGGGAGGGAGACAAACCATAAGTGACTCTTAATCTCACAAAACAAACTGAGGGTTGCTGGGGGGAGGGGGTTTGGGAGAAGGGGGTGGGATTATGGACATTGGGGAGGGTATGTGCTTTGGTGAGTGCTGTGAAGTGTGTAAACCTGGTGATTCACAGACCTGTACCCCTGGGGATAAAAATATATGTTTATAAAAAATAATAAATAAATAAATAAAAATTTAAATTCAGTTAACCAGCTTATAGTACACCATTAGTTTTAGATGTAATGTTCAATAATTTATCAGTTTTGTGTAACACCTAGTGCTCATCACATCAGGTGCCCTCCTTAATGCCCATCACCCAATTACCCCATCCCCCCACCCACCTCCACTCCAGCAACCCCCAGTTTGTTTCCAAGAGCTAAGAGTCTCCACGGTTTTTCTCCCTCCCTGATGACTTCCCATTCTGTTTTCCCTCCCTTCCCCTATTGTCCTCTACCCTGTTTCTTATATTCCACATATACATGAAACTGTAGTAATTGTCTTTCTCTGGTTGACTTATTTTGCTCAGCATAATACCCTCCACACTGGTCCTTTTTTGTATTTTCTATCTCTTTATTGAAAGTATTAATGAGTTCTTCCACTCTTCTCTCCAGTCTGTATCTTTACTATCATTACTTTAAATTCTTTATCAAGCATATTGCTTATCTCCATTTAATTTTGTTCTTTTTCTGATGTTTTTTTTTTCTTTTAGAGCATATTTTTCTGTCTCCCTATTTTGCTTGACTTTCTCTGTTTGTTTTTATAAATCTGGCAGAAGAGTGACTTCTCCTAAACTTGAAGGAACAACCTTGTGTATGATTGTCCCCAGTGTAGATTGTGTGTGGCGGGTGACTTTTGCTGGCTTCCTGGACCTGTGGCTGGTATGCGCTGGGGGTCCTGGGGCTTTCCATGTAGCTGTCAAAACAGCTAAAGCTAAAGCAGATGCAAGCCAACTAAAACAAATCAGTGTGGTTCTGGAGTGTTCTGGGGCACTTTGCCCCCTTGTCCCCTCAGCATAAAGACTAGGGTTGTAGTGAACATTAACCAGGAGTGTCCCAGTGTACACTGCCCTGTGACTGCCTTGGTGGGATGCCTGGGGCTGGTGTGGGCTAGGGATCCAGGTTTCACTGAGGTGGCATGCCAGTTAGGGCACCCAGGCTGTGCTCTGATCTGGGCTTTCATGTTAGAGGGGAAGTGTGGACAGAGTCCATTAGCTCCACACACCTGGAGAGCATTCGAACAGCTCCCCTCCACCCTGTTTGGCAAAATTCTAGGCTAGCTCTTTGATATGCTAGTTGCTTTTTTTAATTAGAAAAATATGTGATTTTATTAAAAATTTTTAAATTTAATTTTATTTTTTCAGTGTTCAAAGATTCATTTTTTTATGCACCACACTCAGTGCCCCATGTAAATGTGCCCTCCTTAATACCCACAACCAGGTTCCCCCATCCCTCTCGCCTCCAAAACCCTCTGTTTGTTTCTCAGAGTCCACAATCTCTCATGCTTTGTCTCCCCCTCCAGTTTCCCCCAATTCACTTTTCCTCTCCATCTCCTAATGTTCTCCGTGTTATCCCTTATGCTCCACAAGTAAGTAAGAAACCATATGATAATTGACTTTCTCTGCTTGACTTATTTCACTCAGCATATTTGCTTTTTTAAACCATGGCTTTAAGGAAGAAGGAGAAGGAGGGGTGGGATATAAGAAAAAAGAAAAGAAGGGAAAAAACCAAAAACCAAAAATCTACAGCTTTTTTTCTGTGTCCCAGCTCGACCAGGGCTGGTGTGAGGTTGTGGACCCAGGGATCTCTGAGGCAGCAAGCCAGTTATGGCATTCAGGCCCTGCACTGGTCTGGGCTTTTAAAATAGACAGGGAGCATCAGCCAGTCCCTCTGACCTGGAGAGTGTTCCTGCAGCTCCTCCTCCATCTGGTTGGTGAAATTCTAGTGCTGTCTTTATTTATGCTAGCTGCACTTTTTTTTCCTCAATTTTTTTCTTTAAATTCCAGTATGTTACTGTACAGTGTGATATTAGTTGCTTTTTTTTTTTTTCCTGTGCCCAAAGACAGAGGAAGCTGTTCCCAGTCCTTCAGCACTATCCCTCATAGCGTGGGGATGGAGGTTCCCTTGGTCACCATGTTGCTATCTCTCTGGATGTTCTCTTTGCTGTTCTGTCTTCTGTTGTGCAGAAGATGTTCAGTGGCCTTCAGTTCAGTTCATCCTCAGGAAGGCTGTTCTACATTTAGGTGCTCTTTGGTGTGTTCCATGGGGGTTGACTCCAGGGTCTTCCTATGTCACCATCATGACTTCACACACACACCCCCATTACACACACACACACACACACACACTTTTATAAGCTTTCATGTTGTTGTTTAGTGCCACATTGTTTCAACTTGAAGAAATCCCTTCAGCACTTCTTGTTAGGCAGTTCTAGTGGTGACGTATTCCCTCAGTGATTGTTTATCTAGGAAAGTCTTTATTTCTCTTTCATTCTTTTTTTTTTCAGGTTTTATTTGTTTTTCATCTCATCTTATTCATTAATTTATTCATTTTTAGCCTTTTAAATTCCAGTATACTTACTTGTGTTACTTATACCTGTTACGTGAGTTTCAGGTATACAATATAGTGATTCATCAATTCTACACATTAGTCAGGGTTCATTAGGACAAGTGTACTCCTTGATCCCCATAACGGATTTCTCCCAAGCCCCTGCCCACCTCCATTCTGGTAACCATCAGTTTGTTCTCTGTAGATAAGGGTCTGTTTCTTATATCTTATATCTTATTTCTTATATCTCTTTTCTTATATCTTATATCTTATTACTTTTATCTCTTTTTTCCCTTTGTTCCTTTGTTTTGTGTCCTAAATTCCACATGTGAATGAAATCATATGGTACAAAGAGACAGTTTTGCCAGATAAAGTGTCCTTGGTTGGCAGGGTTTTTTTTTTTTTAATTAATTTTTTATTTTTTATAAACATATATTTTTATCCCCAGGGGTACAGGTCTGTGAATCACCAGGTTTATACACTTCACAGCACTCACCAAAGCACATACCCTCCCCAATGTCCATAATCCCACCCCCTTCTCCCAACCCCCCTCCCCCCAGCAACCCTCAGTTTGTTTTGTGAGATTAAGAGGTTTTTTAAAGATTTTATTTATTTATTTGACAGACAGAGATCACAAGTAGGCAAAGGGGCAGGAAGAGAGAGAAGGAAGCAGGCTCCATGCTGAGCAGAGAGCCCGATGTAGGGCTCCATCCCAGGACCCCGGGATCATGACGCAAGCCAAAAACAGAGGCTTTAACCCACTGAGCCACTCAGGTGCCCTGGTTGGCAGGTTTTTCTTTCAATATTTTGAATATATAATTCCACTCTCTGTTGGACTGCAGGGTTTCTGAGAAGTCTACTGATTGTCCTCTGGCAATTCCCTTGTTTTTGACAAATCACTTTCTTCTTGCTGCTTTACAAACACTCTCTTTAACTTGTGATTATTTGATTATTCAGTTCTACTGGACTTGCCATTGACCCTTTTTGGGTTCTACCTATTTGGGAACTTTGGGGATTCATAAATCAAGATGTCCATTTCTTCCTCTAGATTTGAGGAGTTCTTAGCCATTATTTCTTTAAATAAGCGTTCTTCTGGCCTTTTCTCTCTCTCTTCTCCTTCTAGGACAACCATAAGGCACACATTGTCTCACTGGATTTTGTCCCATAAGTCTCATACGCTTTCTGAACTCTTTTTCAACTTTTTTTTCTTTCTGTTCCTCTAACTGGATAATTTCAAAAGACCTCTCCTGAAGTTCACTTATTTTTCCTTCTGCATGATCGAGTCTGATGTTGAAGCTCTCTGTTGAATTTTTCACTTCAGTCACTGGATTCTTCAGTTCCGGGATTTCTATTTGGCTCTTTTTTAATGTTTTTTCTTTTGTTTCTTTATTACACTTCTCATTTTGTCCATGTACTGTTTTCCTAATTTCATTTAGTTGTCCATCAGTGCTCTCTTGTATTTCTCTGAGCTTCTTTAAGATAATTATTTTGAATTCTTTCTCAAAAAGTTGAAGGATTTCGATTTCTTTAGGGACAGTTATTGGGGCTTTATTAGTTTCTTTTGATGGTATCATGTATCCCTGATCCTTCATGATTGTATAGCCTTGCATTGGTTTCTCTTCATTGAAGGAGCAGACACTTCTTGACTTTATAGATTGGTTTTGAGTCCCAGACTGTTGGGACTGCCTCTGAGATCATGGTTGGGTGAGGCTGGAGCTGGGTGATGTGGCTGCTGTGGGGTCCATGATGATACCCATTTAGTGGGCCTTTTACTGGCGGTATAAGTTGGTGTGGCTCCTGCCAGGCCCCTGGACTGGCAAGACTGCCCTGATCCTTGGTGTGCAATGTCACAGGACCACTTCAAGACCTGCGGTAAGGTCTGAGTCCAGTAGATCTGTAATCAAGGTCATCAATGAGCATGGCACTTCCTGGATCACTTAGTGGATGTGGCTTGTGGCAAAGTCACCGAAAAATTGGGTTGGAACTGGATCTGCAAGGGTCAGGTTCCTTTCTGGTCCACAGCTAAGACCACAATCAGTGGGCCTGTTACTAGAATGCTTCTCAAGTCTGCCCTTCTCAATCTTAACCTCTACTGAGTTTTGAAAATCTGACCTGAATCCTAAGGTTCCAACAAAGGCGTTTTTGTCTTTGGATGATGGCTAAATCATTGCTGCAATATGGGGATAAACCTAGGGACCTCCTATTCTGTCCTCTTGCTGACATCATTACACTTCTTTTCCCTCTTTTAATGTAGGTATTTATAGCTATGAATGTCCCACTGAGCACTGTCTTCACTACATCCCATAAATTTTGGTATGTTGACATTTTTATTAAATTGATCTGAGTATTTTCTAAACCCCTTTGTGATTTCTTCTTTGACACATTAGTTGTCTTTAAGTGTGCTGTTTAATTTCTATGAATTTGAATTTTCCAGTTTTGCTTCTGCTATTGACTTCTGGTTTCACTCTCTTATAATCAGAGAAGATATTTTATATAATTTTGATCTTTTGAAGTCTATTGATTCCTGGTTTTGCACCTTATAATGCAGTCTAGTCGAAATAATGTTCCGTGTACCCTTGAAAAGTGTGTATATTCTGCTATTGTCAGGTAGAGAGTTCTGCATGTCGGTCAGCCATGCTAGTTTCTGCTCAAGTCCTCTAACTCCTTACTGTTCTTCTGTCTAGATGTTACTCCATTATTAAAACTGAGGCATTGACTATGGAAAACCATATGGAGGTTTCTCAAAACATTGAAAATAGAGCTACCTGATGACCTAGCAATTGCACTACTGGGCATTTATTCCAAAGATGCAAATATAGTGATCCGAAGGGGTAACTGCACCCCAATGTTTATAGCAGCAATGTCCACAATAGCCAAACTATGGGAAGAGCCCAGATGTCCATCGGCAGATGTATGGATAAAGATGTGGTATATATGTACAATGGAATATTACACAGCCATCAAAAATGGAAATCTTGCCATTTACAACAACATGGGTGGAACTGGAGGGTTTATGCTAAGTGAAATAACTCAATCACAGAAAGACAATTATCATATGATCTCACTGATATGTGGAATTTGAGAAACAAGGCAGAGGATCATAGGGGAAGAGAAGAGAAAATGAAACAAGATGAAGCCAGAGAGGAAGACAAACGGTAAAAGACTCTTAATCATAGGAAACAAATTGAGTGTTGTTGGTGGGGAGTGGGGAAAGGGTATGTGGTAGTTAGGTGATGGACACTGGGGAAAGTATGTCTTGTGGTGAGCTCTGTGTGTTGTGTAAGATTGATGAATCACAGACCTGTAACCCTCAAAAAATAATACATTATATGTTAATAATTTTGTTAATTTGAAAAAAAAAACAGGAAGAATGATAAAGAATAGAAGAGAAAAAATAAAGACTTCCAAGATTAGAAATGAAAGTGGAAATATTACTAAAAATCTTTAAAGTAAAAGAAAATTATATTTAACAGCAATAAACCAAATAAATACAATTAGTCTGAACAAATAATTTGCAAACTAATCCACATTTTATTTGCCCAAACTTTCTTAATTTTTGACAAAGGTATCAAGACAAGTACCTGGAAAGGAAAAAAAAGTTTCAACACAAGATGCTGGAAAAACTGAGTGAAAGAAAAACAAACAAACAACAACAACAACAAAAATCCTCAACCTTCTACCTGATATCATACACAAGTAAAAGTTAAAGTATAAGAAATAAAGTATAGGAAAATATTATGTAACCCTGTGATAAACAAATTTTTTAAATAAGACAAAAAAATGACTAAGAATAAAAGAAAAAATAATAGACTAGACTATATTATAACTAAATACAACTGCTCTTCCAAACAAATCATTTTTTATTTTTTTTTCTTAAAGATTTTATTTATTTATTTGACAGAGAGAAATCACAAGTAGATAGAGAGGCAGGCAGAGAGAGAGAGGGAAACAGGCTCCCTGCTGAGCAGAGAGCCCAATGCGGGACTCGATCCCAGGATCCTGAGATCATGACCTGAGCCGAAGGCAGTGGCTTAACCCACTGAGCCACCCAGGCGCCCCAAACAAATCATTTTTTAAAAAAGAAAAATCTATAAGCCAGATTGAGAAAAAATATTTCCCTAAATACATCTGATAGACTTTATCAGAATATATTGATAGCTTCTACAGATCAATAAAAAGATAACAAACCAAAAGAGCAAAACACGACTTCACAAATAAGACAAAATAATAACCAACAAGCACATTTAAAAGAGATTGCCTTTGCTAGGTATTGGAAAGTAGCAAATTCAAACAATGAAATACCACTTTACAGCCACTAGTATTGATAAACACTGAAATCTCATTATCAAATATTCTTAAAGAAACAGAATAACTAAAATCTCATAATTTTTCAGTGTAAGTTACAAATGAAGCAACCACTTTGGAAATCATTTTTATAAAGTTAAAAATAGACTGTAAAGCAACAATTCTGCTCTTAGACATTTATCCAAGAAAAATGAAGACTTATGTCCTGAAAGAGAATGCTTTTAGCTGAAGTTCAGAAGTTAAAAAGAAAAGAAAAGAAAGAACTGAAATGAAATCCAACCAAATGTAGGAATCGCAATTTTTTAGTTCAGCTAAGGAAGCCAAACACACAAAAAATACTGTTATATGAGGTCTTAGAACAGATAAAATTCTATGCTGATATAAATTAGCATAGTGTTTAGGGATGCGAATTGCCTGAAAAATGTTCAACTGTTCCATCTGGGTGGATAGAAATTTCCATATTTCCATCATGGCTGGTTGAACTGGTGGTTACACTTGTTTATGCATTTGTCAAAACTCATCAAGCAGCATTCATAAAAATTGCATTCATTTTAAATTCTGCATAATTTGTAATAAATAAATAAATAGTGGACAAACAAATAAAAAATAAAGTAAAAAACAACAACAACAACAACAACCAATGTGAGGCATTGAAGATTTCAACTACTACTAGACAATTAGTTTGCTCTTCAATTATGCCAATGATTGAAACATATGTTAGAGAACTTTTTTCTTTCATGCATATGTGGTTATGATTGTTACAGCTTCTTGATGAACTGACTCTTTTATCAATATATAACATCCTTGTCCCTTGTAACAATTTTTTATTTAGTCTATTTTGTCTTTTATTATAGCCAACCCACCTCTCTTTTGATTACTGTTTTTTTTTTCCTTTGTTCCAGAATTCACTGTTTATGCACCACACCCAGTGCTCCATGCAATACATGCCCTCCAAGGAACATCTCTTTGCATTCTTACATTTTGAATCTATTTGTGTCTACAGATCTAAAACGAGTCTCTCGTACATGGCATATGGTTGCACCATGTTTTATTATGGCTGGATCATGTTTTGTTTATGCATTGTACTAATCTCTGCCTTTTGTTAGAAGGATTGTATCTATTCATATTTAAATTAGTTTTTGACAAGGAACTACTTCTGCTATTTTGCTGTTTTCTGTATGTCTTATATCCTTTTCATTATTCATTTCTTCCATTACTGCCTTCATTTATGTTTACTTGATTTTTTCTATGTACCATTTCAAGTCTCTTTCTTTTTTAAAGATTTTATTTATTTATTTATTTATTTATTTATTTGTCAGAGAGAGAGAGAGCAAATGGAGGCAGAGGCAGAGAGAGAAGTAGGCTCCCCACTAAGCAAGAACCCCGATGCAGGACTCCATCCCAAGACCCCAGGACCATGACCCAAGCCGAAGGCAGTGGCTTAACCAACTGAGCCACCCAGGTGTCCCCTCAAGTCTCTTTTGTTTCCTTTTGTGTCTATTATGAGATATGTTCTTTGTGGTTACCATGGAATGACATTTAACATCCCAAATTTTAAAAATATGGTTTGAATTGATGCCAACTTCAATAGCATGCAAAATTCTAAATGATATTTGACATGCCTAAAATATATAAAACTAAAGAACCTACACATAAGCCCTACAATCTAATTGATAAAGTTGTTTCCCAAGAAAGATACATGTTAACAATTCTGATGCTGATGCACATGTGGAATTGAACAAATGACTATGTGGATGGTGGTTGGTAGAACACAGATTTTTCACTTTGGGGGAGGGAATTCACAGATAAGCAAGGGAAGGAGACTAGAATGGTCATTGTAGTGATAGATTAGAGTTGGAAACATTAGTATGAACTCATGTGTATCTTAATATACATACAGATGATTACACATAAAAATATTTATGCACATTTATATATATATGGGTTAGAATACACACTTGCAGGTCCTTGTTCTTTCACCTAAGAGGACTTAGAAACAATGTCACTCCAGATCAAAAACCAGACCTAGTACCCATATATTATTTAATTTTTTTGCTTTTCTGTTTTAACATACGAAACCTGTACATAATTAATGTTTACAACTTGAGTTTGGAATTAAGTATAGACTGTGAAATCATCATTACAACCTATGCCACACATATTAACTGCAAAAGGTTTCTTTCACCATTTTATATTTTATTTTTTATAAGAACACTTAACATAACAAAAACATAAATAAGAGGAAGTAAAAGGGTAGAGATTTTATATGTGAATGAACTTAAGGTTTGTTTTTCTTTCATTCATTTATTTTATACCTATAAAATAAACTGTTATATCTATATTTTTTGTAAGCCTCATAGTAGCCACAAACGAAAAACTACATTAGATTCACAAAGGATAAAGGGAAGAGAACCAAAGTATGCCACTAAGGAAAATGATCTTTCAAAAGGAAGACAGCAAAAGAGGAAGAAAAGAATAAGGGACATACAAAACAGCCAGGAAATAATGAATAAGATGGAATTAATGAGACTTATCTATCAATAATTACCCTAAATACAAATGGGCTGAATTCCCCAATTTAAAAAAGAGAGACAAAGAGGGCTATTATATAAGGGGTCAATTCATCAACAAGATATATCAATCATAAGTAAATATGCACCTAACATAAGAGCACTCACATATATTAAGCAAATTCTAACAGGTCTGAAGGTAGAAGCAGAAAAAACCACAAAAATTGTAGCTCCATTTTCAGCAATAAATAAATCATCCAGACTGCAAATCAATAAGGGAACATTGGACTTCAACTGTATTTTAGAAAAAATGATCGCTATAAACACACATAGAACATTCACCCAACAACAGCAAAATACACATTTTCATCAGGTGCACATGAAACATTCTCCAAGACAGATTGTATGTTAGGTCAAGAAAATTTAAGAAAATTTAAATTATATCAAGCATCTTTTGCAACCACAATGGGATAAAACTAGAAATACAGGGGAAAAGTTGGAAAATTTGCAAATATATGGAAATTAAACAACTGGAAAACCAATGAGTCAAAGAAGAAATCAAAAGAGAAATAAATAAAATCTTGAAACAAATAAAAATGGTAACACAACATACCAAAATCTGTGAAATAAATAAAAGCTATATATGACAGCCTGTAGCTAACATTCTACTCAGTAAAGGGCTGAAAGATTCTCTTCTAAGTTCAGGAAAAGATAAGGGTGCCCACTTATAGCACTTCTATTCAGCATAGCACCGGAAGTCCTAGCAAGAGCAATTAGGCAAGAAAAAATAAATAAAAGACATAAGATTGGAAACAAAGAATTAGGTGATATGATCTTATATAGTGAAAATCCTAAATACTCAACCAAAAAATTGTTAAAGCTAATCTAAAAATTCAGTACTATGGTCAACTAATATTTGATAAAGGATCCAATAATACAAAATGGGAACAAGATGTTCTCTTCAATAATGGTCCTGGCTAAAATGGAAAATTACACGCAGAAATGTAATTTGACCCCCATCTATTGCACTTACAAAAATTAACTCAAAATGGATTAAAGACTTAAAAATTAGACCTGAGCTTAACCAACTGAGACACCCAGGTGCCCCAAGAAAAAAATGTTTAACCATCGAGTTAAACATCATGGAAATGCAACAGAGTTTTTAAAAGCATGGTCCTCTTGAAAGAGAAACAGTAATGACAGTAATATGAATGGTGACAGCAACACTATGACAGATTATTGAATGAAATGAATTAACTTGAATAAATGCTGTGAATTGTCTTCTCTATTCAAAAAAAAAAAAAAAAAAAAGAATTAGACCTGAAACCATTTAACTCCTAGTTAAAAGGGGAAAAAAAAGAGAGAGAGAGAGAGAGAGAGAGAGAAATCTTCTTGACATTGGTCTTCACACAAGTTTTTGGGTATAATAACCATTCACACTGTTGTAAGGTTGTATTTCTTTGTAGTTTTGATTTCCATTTCCCTGATGGTCAGAAATATTAAACACCATTTCATAAGCCTGTTGCCTATTTCTGTGTCTTCTTTGGAGAAATATCTGTTTAGTTCCTTTGCCTATTTTCTTACATTTTTATTTATTTTTTTAATTTCTTCTCAGTGTTCCAGAATTCATTGTTTAGGCCACCACACCCAGTGCTCCATGCAATACGTGCCCTCCACAATACCTACCACCAGGCTCACCCAAGCTCCCCTCCAAAACCCTCAGTTTGTTCCTCAGAGCCCACAGTCTCTCATGGTTTATCTCCCCCTCCAATTTCCCCTAACTCCCTTCTCCTCTCCATATTTTTTAATCTAGTTATTCATTTTGTTTTTGTTTTTGCTCTTGATTATATTGGTTTCCTTTATATTCTGAATATTAATCCTTTATCAAATATATGGATTGCAAATATTTTTCCCATTCTGTAGATTTTCTTTTCATGTTGTTGATTGTTTCCATTGTCATTCAGAAGCTTCTTAGTCTGATGTAATCTCACTTGTCTATTTTTGCTTTCATTGCCTATACTTTTGGTGCCAAGACCATGGTTCAGAAGCTTTTTATTTATGTTCAATTCAAAATCTGTAGCTTAGCTATAAGGCTCAGTCTTCTTCACCAAATTTTCTACTCTCCTATCCTGTCATATCCACCTTCTTCTCCCCCATCCCCATAGACACATACACATATACTACCCTATATGAATTAATATAAACTACCCTATATAAGCTCATATAAACTCATCAATCAGCATATTATGATGAATCATCAAAAAGGACTCCGTCAAAACATTAGTCAATATCAACACTTTGACCCTGATATCTTTTATGAATTACATTTAGGGTGATATACTCAGAGACCTCAACTTTCACTTGAAAGATTAAATTAAGTTTTTCTAATAGACAATAAGGGATACTCTAAATCTCCATTTCCTCCAAGGAAGACCTGAGTCTATGCATTCCATGGTTGGCTGCCACTTCACGATGGGCACTGCCAGGTGCAGGACACCCCAAACTTCTCACAACACAAATCATGACATGCAAAGTCTTTAGACTAATTACTTCATATGGTTGCAAAAATTTATCTCTAAAAAGCCTGAATACCCCCCCCTTTATTTTTTAACAAAAATCAAGCAGCCAGATTTAGCCACAATTATTTATTAATGTAACTTCAATGCCACCTCATTATGTTTTATATCAATGTCTATTAATTACAGTTGGACAACAATGCCATGATGATCAGTCTGAAAACTTATAAGCACTTAACTCCCTGGGTCCAGTAGGGAATTAACAGAGAAGCCCTGCTGAAGCTTCCAATGCTGTTCTCCGTATCCATGTCTTTAGACAAGCTGAACCCCCTGTCTTAGAGTACCTTTCTCTCCCTGCCCATAGGTAACTCCTTCTCATCTTTGTAAATGAAGTATTATGGTATCTTCTGATAAATACTGTTCTAAAATGCCCATAGGTTTTATGGAGATGTCATTGTTGTGTCCTGTACAAAGATATGTGTGACAACAAAATGGCATTTATCATACAGACTCTAATTCTCCACTTCCATCTCTAGCTCCTAAGGAACCAAGGCAACCCATAACAGCATAAATTGCATTTTGGAACCCAATAAAGACTTCTTTATGAAAGAGTTAATCATAAGCTGGTGAAAACACCATAGAATAAGAGCAGTGTGATCTGGAGACACTCACCTGTCTGAGAGATGACCACCTATGAGGCCTCCCACCAGCATTCCAGCCATGAATAGGGATTGAACAACTGATTTCTGTGACTGATAATTACATACTAGGTCCCACTGGAAGAGAAGGAAGTCAGCACCGAGTAGTTTCACAGCAGCTTACAATCCCGCAGTGTGCACTTGCTGCAACAGCCGTCAGTGGACATGCTCCCCAGCCTTCCTTTCCTACATCTACTTACATGTACCACCCAAGTCTCAATTTAAGCATGACTTTCTCCAGAAATCCTCAACTAAATCTTCTGGATTATATTGGGGCCCATCTTGATATGTGCTTAGCATTCCGTACCTCAGTGGTTCTCAATCTTTGCTACACACTGAAAACACTGAGGAGATTTTCTAAAATACTGTTGCCTGCATTTCCTACCTTAAGTGAAACACTCTGATTTTTTTCTCTGAGAAGGAGCCAGGGCATGGAGATTTTTTTTTTTTTTAATTAATACAGTTACTTCCAATTTGCGGCTAGGCTGAGAACAAGTGACCAAATAATAACTTTTCGCACACTATATCAAGTACTTACTTGTCTAATCATTAGTATTCAGACTGTATTTAGTGGAATCCATGTCTAGTTGGTTGATTTCACTGACCTCAAATTCAACGTCAGTGTTTGGCAGTTAAGAAAGCAAATATCATATGATCTCAGTAATATGTGGAATTTAAGAAACAAAACAGGTGACCATATGGGAAAGGAGAAAAGAAAAAATGAGAGAGGGAAACAAGGCATAAGTGTTACTTAACTATAAAGAACAAACAGGGTTGACGGAGGGAGATGGGAGGGAGGTGGGCTTGATGGATGATGGGTATTAGGGAGGGCACTTGTGATGAACACTGTGTTGTATGTAAGGAGGAATCAATGAATTCTACCCCAAAAACCAATATTTCACTCTATGTTAAGTAAAATTTGCTAGAAGAATGAAAGAGAGCTGGCTACAGTACCCACACAGTAACCCAAGACTTGAACCATGTTCATCCCGTTATTCTAAACACCCAGGGCACCTGGGTGGCTCAGGTGGTTAAGCATCTGCCCTTGGCTCAGGTCATGATTCCAAAGTCCTGGAATCCAGCCCTGCTTCAAGTTTCATGCTCAGCAGGGAGCCTGCTTCACCCACTTATTCTCTGCTGCTCCCCCCACTTATTCTCTCTCTCTCTGTGTCAAATAAATAAATACAATCTTTAAAAAGAAAAGACATTCGATGAATTAATAAATAAACAAACAAATAAATAAAAACCCAGACCGTATACTTAAAAGAGTTAAACGGGGCCTCTTACCTCAGTCACGATGGTGGAGGGGAAGGAGCTTTGGTCATACACCCAGCCATCTAGACAGGTCTCTTTGTCTGGCTCAGTCATGTTGGTGACACTTCCATTCAGATGAAGAAGCTGCCACTGGGGATGGATAAAGCGGTGACATTTCTCTGGCCTCAAGTCTGAGTCCAGTGGGATGAAGATTCTCAGGAGGGTCTCAGGGCTAAGGATCCCACTATCGTTATCAGAAACTGTGTCATTGTCAAGGGTGTGCACCCAACAGCGATGACCAGGAATGACGGTAGTGAAGTTCTCCAGAAACATTTGACATGCTGTCATCACCAAAAAGGGAACAATTAAAACCATCTGAAGGATCTGGAATTTCCCCAGGCCACCAACTTGATCCAAGAGCTCCTGAAAGGCCATTGAGTGTGAACAGGTGATCCTCAAGAGAAGACTTTAAAGAGATAAATTCAAAGGGAGAAAACTGTTTCCTTTTATTAATTCACACTAAGCCAGTGCCAGTTTCTTATCAATCATTCCTACAACAGAGCCAAGGAAAGAGTATTGCTAGTCCTCCCGGAATCAGGAGATGTTAATTTTTTAGTAAAGTCACAGAGAAAATTATTTACCAGAGGCATTTTTGCTGGCAAAGATACCTGTTTAAAATTTTAATCTCTAAATGTGCTTGTCCTCAATGATCTTCTGAGTGAGAGTTGGACTTTGGCATGGACACAACTCTCTAAATAAGCTAAAATAAGCTTGTCAATGCATCCTCAGCCATTTCCAAAATACAGAGTTTGAGAGACAAAAAGTGAATGGCTGTGTGATTTTTCTGTGGAAAGAACAAAAAGCAAGTGTTTTTCTTGCTTGGTACTGAATTTAGGTTAAAATAGTTAAGGTATACAATCCTTTGTTTTTTTTGAGGGTTTTTTTGTTTTTTTTTTTTTTAAGATTTTCTTTATTTATTTGACAGAGAGAGAGAGAGAGAGAGAGAGAGAGAGAGAGAGACAGTGACAGAGGAAACAGAAGCAGAGGGAGTGGAAGTGAGAGAAGCAGGCCTCCCACCAAGCTGGAAGCCCAATCCGGGGCTCAATCCTAGGATCCTGGGATCATGACCCAAGCCGAAGGCAGATGCTTAATGACTGAGAGACCCAGGTGCCCTACAATCCTTTGTTTTTATAGATTTTATTTATTTATTTATTTGACAGACAGTGATCACAGGTAGGCAGAGAGGCAGACAGAGAGAGAGAGAAGAAAGCAGGCTCCCCGCTGAGCAGAGAGTCCAATGCAGGGCTCGATCCCAGGGTCCTGGGATCATGACCTGAGCTGAAGGCAGAGGCTTAACCCACTGAGCCACCCAGGCGCCCCAATCCTTTGTTTTTAATTAGAACAAAGTGGCATGTGGTGCAATTACCTTTCCGTGACTGATATTGTACTTCTGTTTAAATTACACCAGGAACTCATGTTACTAGATTCCTTACCATGTAAATACAGGAGGAAGGACGTGGTAAGTCCGTGCAAGGGTTTATTTATTTGCTTATGTAATATATTTGAGGATCTGTTCTGTGCTTGTGTTTAGAATCCTTAATTGGTGATTAAGGATTTTTTCTTTTTAAAAAGATTTTATTTATTTATTTGACAGAGAGAGACATAGAGAGAGAGGGAACACAAGCAGGAGAAGGGGGAGAGGGAGATGCAGGCTTCCTGCTGAGCAGGGAGCCCAATGCAGGGGTCAATCCCTGGACCCTGGGATCATGACCTGAGCCAAAGGCAGACGCTTAACGGACTGAGCCACCCAGGCGCCCCATGGTGATTTTGTCCTTATGAATGAGGCCTCTTTATCTCTGATAGTGTTCCTGGTCTGCAAGCACATGTTTTCTCATACTTATATAGCCATTCCAAGTTTTTTTTACCTATAGTTTGTATGTATACTTCATATCTTAGCTACTGTAAATGCTGCAGTAAGTATAGGAATGCATACACCTTTTTGAATTGGTGTTTTTGTTTTCTTTTCTTTTTTTAATTTAAATTCAATCAGCCAGCATATAGTACATCATTATTTTCAGATGTAGAGTTCAATAATTCATCAGTTGCATATAACACCCAGTGCTCATCACATGCCTTCCATTAATGCCCACCACCCAATTACCCTAGCGCTCCATCCATCTCCCCTCCAGCAACCCTCAGTTTGTTTCCTATAAGTAAGGGTCTCTCATGGTTTGTCTCCCTCTCTGATTTCTTTCCATTCTGTTTTCTCTCCCTTCCTCTATGATCCTCTGTGCTATTTCTTACATTCCACATATGAGTGAAACCATATGATAACTGTCTTTCTTTGACTGACTTATTTTACTCAGCATAATACCCTCCAGTTCCATCCATGTTATTGTAAATGTTAAGTATTCATCCTTTCTGGTGGCTGAGTAATTTGATCAAATACCTAGCAGTGGAATTACTGGATCACATGGTAGTTCTATTTTAATTTTTTTTAAGATCCTCCATTGTGTTTTCCAGACTGTCTGCACCAGTTTGCCTTCCTACCAACAGTTCATGAGGGCTCCCTTTTTTCCACATCCTCATCAACACTTGTTATTTCTTGTGGGTTTTTTTTTAACCATTCTAACAGTGTGAAATGATATCTCATTGTGGTTTTGATTTGTATTTCCCTGACAATGAGTGATGCTGAGCAACTTTTCATATAACTGTTATCCATTTCTAAGTCATCTTTGGAGAAATGTTTATTCAGTTCTTTTGCTTATTTTTAAATTGGGTTATTTGAGGGGTTTACTATTGAGTTGTATGAGTTCCTTATATATTTTGAATATTAACCCCTTATCAGATATATGTTTTGCAAATATTTTTCCATCAATACTATATAAAACTATTCAGCAATAAAAAGAAATAAAATACTGATACAAACAAAAATATGCATGAATCTCATATATACTACACTGAGCAAAAACAAAACAAAAAGCAAAATGAGGAAGTGGTGATGCAACATGGGGGCTTAAGTGGGTAGGAGAAGAATAAATGAAACAAGATGGGATTGGGAGGGAGACAAGCCATAAGTGACTCTTAATCTCACAAAACAAACTGAGGGTTGCTGGGGGGAGGGGGTTTGGGAGAAGGGGGTGGGATTATGGACATTGGGGAGGGTATGTGCTTTGGTGAGTGCTGTGAAGTGTGTAAACCTGGTGATTCACAGACCTGTACCCCTGGGGATAAAAATATATGTTTATAAAAAATAAAAAATTAAAAAAAAAAAAGCAAAATTAGTTCCTAACAAAATTTGTACTGGAGAGGTGAGGGTTAAGGGATACTTTGACTGAAGAGTGAGCACAAAAAATTCTGGGATGATACAACTTATCTGTCTGTTGATAGGACTGTGGATTTACACTACTATGTGAATTTATACAAATACATTGAATTTTGAATTTGATCTCAGGGTCAAGAGTTCAAGCTCCACACCCAGTGTGGAGCCTTCTGAAATAAATAAATAAATAAATAAATAATAAATAAAACTATCTTCTCCCATTATTGCCCTGTATATTCTTTAGCTTCTAGCTTTTGAATGTCTTGTAAGTGCATAAATATTACTTAACTTTTACTATAATTGTGTGCTTATTATTCTCTTGGTTAGAAATTTTTCCCCCGAACATTCAACCACTGCTTTATTGTCTCTTCCTTCAACAGTAGTTAAAAGTTCGCTTCTATAAAGATCATTACCCTGGTCCATGGTCCAGCCCCTCCCCTGGACTTATTAAACATTGCCTTTTAAATTTTTCCAGACCACATTGTTTATCCTCCTTACAATTATCTTATGACATTGCAGTGTAATTATTTATGTACCTGTCTCTTATTAACTAGATTATGAGACCTTGAAACACTGATGTCATGTTTCACTTATAAACATAAATAAATATATAACATACAAATACATATAAACACACAACACTGTTTTATTTATAGCAAGAGTAGGGAAAGTGAGTCCCAAATGGTATTTGGATGACTCAATAAATCTGGTAAAAATAAACTATTACAGAATAATATTTCCTTCCTCCATTTTGAAATTTCCTCATTTTGAAAATCTTAAAATCACATCTGAAGGTTTTGAAGGGGCGGGGAGAGGGAGGTTGGGGGAACCAGGTGGTGGGTATTAGAGAGGGCACGGATTGCATGGAGCACTGGGTGTGGTGCAAAAACAATGAACACTATTATGCTGAAAAAAAATTAAAAAATAAAATAAAATAAAATTCTCTTATAATTCTTGTAAAAAAAAATCACAAAGATCATGGTATGATCTAAACTGAAGCAGAACTTCAGTTACAAACATATTCCAGTTTGCTTTAACTAAGGATGGCTTTCATCAACCCTTAACCAAAATTCAATCTTAATGAAGAAAAATCCCTTCTATGTGCTCTTTGCACAGAAACATCACAAAGCAGTTTACCTTTGAATATTAACACATCCCCTTTCTGAAAATAATAGCAGATCTTTGAACAGGTGTATTTCCACCTAAAGTCTACTTTAGGAGGAGCGTGTAAGGTCAGTATCTCAGTATCTCAAGAGCCTGTAAGATCAGTATCATTCACTAGGTAGTTTTTTAAGTAAGTTCAGTTGTCAGCTACTAAGTATTTTGCTAGATAATTATATCTGTGACTTTACTGAAAATATCCACTTGCCTCAAAAGATTTGAGGGCAGAGAGAAAGTCCAAGATGGCAGAAGAATAGGAGACCTTAATTTCATCTGGTCCTAGTAATTCAGCTAGCTAGCTGTCTAATCATTCTGAACATCTACGAACTCAATCAGAGGTCTAAGAAAAGAATAGCTGCAACTCTACAAATAGAAAAGAGGCCACTTTCTGCTAGATAAGAGGTACAGAGAAGTGAATCCAAGGAAATATATGGGAAGATAGACTGTGGCGGGGAGGGAGCCTCTATCAGCCAGCTACCACCAAGTGATATAGCAGCAGAGCACAAAAATGGAACTTTTAGAAGTCTTTTCCAGTGAGTGACAGCACTCAGGCTGCTAGGTAGGGATGGAACCCTAGCTGGGGCAGTGTGATCTCAGGACCCTTGGGGTCACAGGAAGACAGGGGTGCCTGAGTTCAACAGAGCTCCCAGGTATTGGAGCAGGGAAGCCAGCTGCAAAGAGTGAGCCCAGGAGTTGAGTTGGGGTTGTCATAAATGATGAACTGAAGCACAGTCAGGGACTACTCTCTGAGCAGGGACCCATCAGCAGCAGAATTGGGAAGATCTCCCTTCTTCCTCTGGGAGGAGTGGCTGGGAAGCATGCCCCAGGAGTCTCCAAACTCCCACAGGGTCATGTGTCTGAGGTAGAAACACTCAGTCACAGGCCAAGTCAGTTTTTCTCTGAGGGCTCATTGAAGAGTGGGGCCCTGAGCTTTTGGCTCCTCTAGGACCAGAGATTGGGAGGCAGCCATTTTCATTCTCATTCTATAATGCCACACAGAAAGCCTTCAGGGAACAAAAGTCACAGAGAGCAAACCCGAACAGATTACTTAGCCCTGGCCCCTGGCAAGAGCAGTGTAATTCCACCTCGGGCAAACACACTTGAGAATTAATACAAGCCACTCCCCCAAAAGATCAGCAAGAACATCCAGCCAAAACCAAGTTTACTGATCAATGAGAACTGCAGAACTCCAGCCCTAGGGGAATACAGCACATAGAACTCACAGCTTTTTCCCCCATGATTCCTTAGTCTTTCAACTTTAATTTTTTAAATTTTCTTTCTTTTTCTTTTTTATTATTTTCCTTCTTTTTCAACCAACTTCTGATTTTATCAACTCCTTTTAAAAATCTTTTTTAATTTTTCATTTTTACATTACATTCTATCTGTTCATTGTATTTAATCTTATTTTTATATATGTTTTTTTTCTTTAATGTTTTGGGATGCAGTTTCTTCTAACAGACCAAAATACATCCAAAATCTAGTGTATGGTTCTGTTCAATTCACCCACCTGATCATATTCTCCCTTTTTTTCTTCTTCTTTTTTTTTTTTTTTTGTTTTTTGTTTTATTTTGTTAAGTCCTTTTTTTTTAAGTTTTCATCTTTACAGTTAACATTCTATCCTTCCAGTGTACTTAATTTTATTTTTGTATATATTTTTTTCTTTACAATTTTGAGATGTAGCTTCCTCTAACAAACTGACCAAAATACACTCAGGAGGTAATATATTCCTCCTGTTCTATTCACCTGTCTGTTTATATCCCTTCCTTTTTGCTGCTATTGTTTCTTTCTCTTTCTCTTTTGTTCTTTTTTTTTTTGTCTTTTAATTTTCATTTTTATAGTTACATTCTATCCTTTTACTATATTTAATTTTATTTTTGTACATATATATAAGTTTTTCTTTCTTTAAAATTTTGGGATCTAGCTTTCTAAAAAAACAGACCAAAATACACACAGAATCCAGTGTATTGCTCTATTCTGCTTACTTATATGATTATATTCTCTTTCTTTTCTATTTCTCTTTTCTCTTTCTTATTTTTTTTCCTTTTTTTTTTTTCCCTCTCCACCCCCTACCCCCAAGTTTTGGATCTCTTCTAGTTTGTTTAGTGTATATTTCTCTGGAGTTGATGTTGCCATTTTAGTATTTTGTTCTCTCAATCATCTATTCTTATCTGGACAGAATGATAAAACAGAAAAACTCACCTCAAAAAAGAGAACAAGAGGCAGTACTGACTTCCAGGTACCTAATCAGTATGGACGTAAGTAAAATGTTGGAACTAGAGTTCAGAACAATAACTATAAAGATGCTAGTTGGGCTTTAAAAAGAAAAAGCATAGAAGACACTTGAGAATCCCTTTTTGGAGAAATAAAAGAACTAAAATCTAACCAAGTCAAAATAAAAAATACTAGTAATGAGATGCAATTAAAAAAAAAAAAACGGAGGCTCTAACTGCTAGAATAAATGAGGCAAAAGAGAGAATTAATGATCTAGAAGACCAAATGATGAATAATAAAGAAGCTCAGAAAAAGAGAGATAAACAACTATTGGATCACAAGGGAAGAATTAAAGAGATGTGATAACATAAAGCAGAACAATATTAGAATAACTGGGATCTCAGTAGAATAGGAAAGAGAGAAGGGGGGAAAAGGTATATTGCAGCAAATTATACTGGGAACTTCCTTAATCTGGGGAAGGATCAAAATCCAGAAGGCATAGAAAACTCCCCTCAAAATCAGTAAAAATGGGTCAATACCCCAACATATAATAGTGAAACTTACAAATCTCAGAGACAAAAAGAAAATCCTGAAAACAGCTAGGAATAAGAGTTCTGTAACCTACAAGGGTAGAAATATTTGATGGTAGCAGACCTATCCACAGAGACCTGGCAGGCTGGAAAGGACTGGCTAAGGGAGAAAAATATGCAGCCAAGAGTACTATATACAGCTAGGATGTCATTCAAAATAAAAGGAGAGATTAAAAGCTTCCAGTACAAACAGAAACTCAAAGAATTTGTGATCATCAAACCAGCCCTACAAGAAATATTAAAAGGGATTCTTGAAGTGAAGAGAGAGCCCAAAAGTAATATAGACCAAAAAGGAACAGAGACAGTATACAATAACAGTCACTTTATTTTACTTTTTTAATTTTTTTTAACTTTTGCCTCTTCAACAGAACAGCAAAGATAGCCTAAACCCAGCATAAGAGAAATAATAAAGATTAGAGCAGAGATCAATAAAATAGAAACCAAAAGAAGAGTAGAACAAGTCAACGAAACTAGGAGCTGGTTCTTTGAAATAATCAATAAGATTCATAAATCCCTGGCCAGACTTTCAAAAAGAAAAGAGAAAGGACCCAAATAAATAAAATAATGAGTGAAAAAGGAGAGATCACAACCAACACCAGGGAAATACAGACAATTATAAGAACATATTGTGAGCAACTATATGCCAGCAAATTTGACAATCTGGAAGAAATGGATGCATTCCTAGAGACATATAAACTACCAAAACTGAACGAGGAAGAAATAGAAAATCTGAACAGACCAACAACCAGTAAGGAGATTGAAGCAGTCATCAAAAATCTCCCAATAGGGGTGCCTGGGTAGCTCAGTGGGTTAAAGTCTCTGCCTTTAGCTCAGGTCAAAATCCCAGGGTCCTGGGATGGAGCCCCACATCGGGCTCTCTGCTCAGAAGGGAACCTGCTTCCCCTCTCTCTCTCTCTGCCTGACTCTCTGCCTACTTGTGATCTCTGTCTGTCAAGTAAATAAATAAGATCTTTTTTAAAAATCTCCCAAAATACAAGAGCCCAGGGCCAGATGGCTTCCCAGGGGAATTCTACCAAACATTTATAGAAGAATTAATACCTATTCTCCTGAAACTGTTCCAAAAAATAGAAATGGAAAGAAAACTTCCAAACTCATTTCATGAGGTCAGCATTACCTTGATCCCAAAACCAGACAAAGACCCCTTCAAAAAGGAGAATTACATACCAATTTCCTTGATGAACATGAATGCAAAAATTCTCACCAAAATACTAGCCAGTAGGATCCAACAATACATTAAAAGAATTATTCACCACAACCAGGTGAGATTTTTCCTGGGCTGTAAGGCTGGTTCAGCATCCACAAATCAATCACTGTGATACAATACATTAATAAAAGAAAAAACAAGAACCATATGATACTCTCAGAAGATGCTGAAAAAGCATTTAACAAAGTACAGCATCCTTTATTGATCAAAACTCTTAAAAGTGTAGGGATAGAGGTTATGTACCTCAATATCATCAAAGCCAACTATGAAAAACCCACAGTGAATATTATTCTCAATGGGCAAAACTGAGCTTTTCCCCTAAGGTCAGGAACATGGCAGGGATATCCACTATCACCACTGCTTTTCAATATAGCACTAGAAGTCCTAGCCTCAGCAATCAGAAAACCAAATTGAAATAAAAGGCATCTGAATTGGCAAAGGAAAAGTTAAACTCTCACTCTTTGAAGATGATATGGTACTTTATGTGGAAAACCCAAAGGACTTCACTCCACAACTGCTATAACTCACACAGGAATTCAGTAAAGTGTCGGGATATAAAATCAATGCACAGAAATCAGTTGCATTTCTATACACCAACAGCAGAAAGAGAGATTAAGAAGTTGATCCCACTTACAATTGCACCCAAAACCCTAAGATACCCAGGAATAAACCTAACCAAAGAGGCAAAGAATCTGTACTCAGAAAACTATAAAGTACTCATGAAAGAAATTGAGGAAGACACAAAGAAATGGAAAAACATTCCATGTACATGGATTGGAAGAATAAATATTGTGAAAATGTTTATACTACCTAAAGCAATCTACACATTTAATGCAATCCTTATCAAAATACCTTTTTTTTTTCAAAGAAATGGGACAAATAATCCTAAAATTTATATGGAACCAGAAAGGACCCCAAAGCCAGAGAAATGTTGAAAAAGAAAGCCAAAGTTGGTGGCATCACAATTCCAGACTTCGAACTCTATTACAAAGCTGTAATCATCAAGACAGTATGGTACTGGCACAAAAACAGACACGTAGATTGAAGGAAAAGAATAAAGAGCCCAGAAGTAGACCCTCAACTCTATGGTCAACTAATCTTTGACAAAGCAGGAAAGAATGTCCAATGGAAAAAAAAGACATTCTCTTCAACAAATGATGTTGGGAAAATTGGACAGCCACACACAGAAGAATGAAACTTGACCGTTTCCTTACACTACACACAAAAATAGACTCAAAATGGATGAAAGAACTCAATGTGAGACAGGAATCAATCAAAATCCTTGAGGAGAACACAGGCAGCAGCCTCTTTGACCTCAGACACTGCAACTTCTTCCTAGAAACATCACCAAAAGCAGGGGGAAACAAGGGGAAAAAATGAACCATTGGGACTTCATCAAGATAAAAAGCTTTTGCACAGCTAAGGAAATAGTCAACAAAACTAAAAGACAACTGACATAATGGGAGAAGATATTTGCAAATGACATATCAGGTAAAGTTCTAGTATCCAAAATCTATAAGGAACTTATCAAACTCAACACTCAAAGAACAAATAATCCAATTGAGAATGGGCACAGGACATGAACAGACATTTCAGCAAAGAAGACATCCAGATGGCTAACAGACACATGAAAATGTGCTCAACATCTCTTGGCATCAGGGAAATACAAATCAAAACCACAATGAGATACCACCTCACACCAGTCAGAATGGCTAAAATTAACAAGTGAGGAAGTGACAGATGTTGGCAAGGATGCAGAGAAAGGGGAACCCTCCTACACTGTTGGTGGGAATGCAAGCTGGTGCAGCCACTCTGGAAAACAGCATGGAGGTTCCTCAAAAAGTTGAAAATAGAGCTACTCTATGACACAGCAATCACACTGCTGGGTATTTACCCTAAAGATACAAATGTAGTGATCTGAAATGGCATGTGCACCTGAATGTTTATAGCAGCAATGTCCACAATAGTCAAACTATGGAAAGAACCTAGATGTCCATCAACAGATGAATGGATCAAGAAGATGTGGTATATATACACAATGGAATACTATGCAGCCATCAAAAGAAATGAAATCTTGCCATTTGCAACAACATGGATGGAACTAGAGGGTATTATGCTGAGCAAAATAAGTCAATCAGATAAAAATGATTATCATATGATCTCTCTGATATGAGGAATTTGAGAGGCAGGGCAGGGGATTGTGGGGGTAGGGAAGGAAAAAATGAAACAAGATGGGATGGGGAGGGAGACAAACCATAAGAGACCCTTAATCTCAGGAAACAAACTGAGGGTTGCTGGGGATAGAAGATAGGGATAGGGTGGTTGGGTTACTGACACTGGGGAAGGTATGTGCTATGGTGAGTGCTGTGAAATGTGTAAACCTGATGATTCACAGACCTGTACCCCTGGGGCATATAATACATTATATGTTAATAAAAATAATTAAATTTTAAAAATAGAACACTTGATAGAATTCTGCAAATGTCTTTCAAGAATTTACGTTCAACTAAAATCATATGCTCGTGGATTAATGTCAGTATTTAGCAGGGTATTTCAAGATGAAATATGCAAAATCTCCTTACATAATAATATTCACAATTTATTTTGATAATAGCTAAACTAACTTTGAACTCTAATTAAATCAAATGTTATCTCAAAAAAAGAGAGACTCCTATTCTTCTCATTGGTAGACTTGTTTGCAAGATCAATCAAAATAATTGGAAATTTGTTTTATCTCTTGGTACATAAGTACCTATATAATATCTTCAAGTGACACTTCAACTTTGGGCTTTGAAACTCCTACTTCAGAATAATTTACTGAACAGAATCTTTATTATACCTTGTCCCACAAGTGACTTATGAAATGAAAAAATGACAGCCTCTGATCAGCATGATAAAGTTCAGTTCTTTTACTGATTTTTTTAAACCCCTGTCTTTTTAAAAAGATTTTATTTATTTACTTGACGGAGAGAGACAAAAAGAGCACAAGCAGTAGGAGCATCAGGCAGAAGGAGAGGGAGAAACTGCCCATTGAGCAAGGAGCCTAATGTAGGGCTCAATCCCAGGACCCTGGGATCATGACCTGAACCACAGGCAGATGTTTAACCAACTGAGCCACCCAGGTGCCCCTCTTCTACCCATTTCTTAGTTGGATTATTTGTTTTGGGGGGTGTTGAGTTTGATAAGTTATTTATATATCTTGGATCCAACCCTTTACCCGATATGTCATTTGCAAATATTTTCTCCTCTTTGGTAAGCCACCTTTCAGTTTTGTTGACTGTTTCCTTTGCTGTGTAGAAGGGTTTTGTTGTTTTTTTTAATCATGACAACGTTCCGATAGTTCATGTTTGCTTTTGTTTCCCTTGCCTCAGAAGAGTGTCACCATTTCCTCCACTTCCAGTGGTAGCTCCCTCAACTGAATGGGATCTTCACAAACATCGACAAGTGAGATCAGTTAAATAAGAAACTGGGCATGGCCACGAGGATTTGAACTTCCAAAATCTACCTAGGACATTGAAACATGCCAAAGTTAAGAATCATTGTGCTACATGACAAATAGAATGTAAAATGATAGTGTAGCAGGTTTCCTAATAAAATCTCCAGAGACTGGGATGGCTTCCTGCAAAGACACGTGCTTAAGCTGACCCTTGAAAGATATTTGTCAGTAGTGAGAGTTGGTAGGGTAATAATTAATGGAAATGTTACTCAGCTAAGAGAAGCAGGTTGTTTGAAAGTTCATAGGTGGAAGACAGCCTGAATATTTGAAAAGCTGGCAGAGGCCAGTATGCTTAGAGTGCGGGATGCCAAGCGAATGACTGCCTACAACTGCCATAATAAAGTACTGCAAACTTGGTGCCTTAAAAACCACAGACATTTATTCTCTTATAATTTTAGAGACCGGAAGTCCAAGTCAAGGTATCAGCAGAGCCATACTCCCTCTGAAGGCTCTAAGGGAGAATCATCCATTGCCTCTGATTGTTGCGGGCAATTCTTGGATTTCTTTGGCTTGTAGACCCATCAATTTCTACCAACATCATCACATGGCATTTTCCTATGTGCTTCTGTGTTCCAGATTTCTCTCTTCTCTTAAGGACACCAGTCATGGGATTAGGGTCTATCCTGTTCCAGTATGACCTATCTCTATTTGATTACACTAGCAGAAGAAAACAGGAGAAAATCTCCATGGCAATGGCCTTTGGATATGATACCAAAAGCACAAGCAAGAAAAGAAAAAAATTAACAAGTGGGATTCTATCAAACTATAAAGCTTCTGAATCACAAAAGGAACAATTAACAAAATGAAAAGGCAACCTATAGGCTGGAAGAAGATATTTGAAAACCGTACATCCAAGGGGTGAGTATCCAAAATACATAAGGAACTCATACAATTCATGCAGCAAACAACCACAACAGTTAAACAATTAAAAAATGGGCAGAGGACCCGAATAGACCTTTTTTTTAAAGAAAACATAAATGTGGCCAACAAGTATTGAAAAACATGCTCAACATCACCCATCCTCAGGAAAACCCAAATCAAAGCCACAATGAGATATCACTCACACCTGCTGGGATGGCTATTTTCCAAAAAACAGGACATAATAAATGCTGGTCAGGATGTGGAGAAAAGGAAACATTTAGGCACTATTGGTGGGAAGGTAAATTGGTGCAACCACTATAGAAAACAATATGAACATTCCTTAAGAAATGTAAAACAGAAGTACTATATGATCCAGCAATCCCACTTCTGGGAATATAACCAAAGGAGATCAAATTACTATCTTTAAGAGATATATGTATTCTCATGGTTTTTTTTTTAAAGATTTTATTTATTTATTTGACAAAGAGAGAGAGATCACAAGTAGAAGAGGCAGGCAGAGGGAGAAGCAGGCTTCCCGATGAGCAGAAAGCCCAACACGGAGCTTGATCCCAGGACCCTGGGATCATGACCTGAGCCAAAGGCAGATGCTTAACATCTGAGCCACCCAGGTGCCCCAGTATTCTCATGTTCACTGCAGCCTTACTCACAAGTACCATATATTTTTATATATATAAAAAATATATATAGTATTTATGTACTATTATTATGATATATATTATTTAGCCAATCAAAAATAGAGAAATCCTGCCATTTATGACAACTGGATGGACCTTGAGAGCATTATGCCTAGTGAAATAAGTCACAGAGAAAGATAAATACTGTATAACTTGTGTGTGGAATCCAAAAACACTGAACTCATAGAAATAGAGAGCAGAGGTGATTGCCAGTAGCAGGGTCGGGGGCGGTGGATGCAATGAGGAGACGTTGGTCAAAGGGTACAAGCTTCCAGTTATAAAATGAATTCCAGGGATCTAAGGTACACCACGGTGACTATAGTTAACAGGTCTGTGTTATACACTTGGAAATTGCTGTGAGAGAACAGCTTTAATGTTCCATCAGAATAATAGTAATTGCACAACAGTAATTATGAGAAGAATATGTTAATTAACCTTATTGCGGAAAACATTCAACAACGTGTACATGTAGCTAGTCATCACATTGTACACCTTAAACTTACACAATGTCATATGTCAATTGTATCTGAATAAAGCTGGTGGGGAGGATAAGATAGCACAGATAGGGAAATAATCCACCCTAAGTTATATGGGGTGAGGAATAATATATCTGAAATGTCTTCTTGCAGAGAGCCTATTTATGCACCTGCCTGCTAGTGTATACACCCACACTCTGTGATCCAACCTCCTCTGCCTCCTCGTGGTTTTCTCCCAGGTTTTACTGGAGTTTATCCATGAACTTCTCTCTCTTACTTCTCTGGCACCTCTAGGGCTGGGCTTGAGGAACGATACCAACAGGTCATGCCAGTTTCAAATCTTATCTAAAACTGGAAGCCCGTCTTAATTTTCCCTCTGTCTCCATTAACACACTAGCTTTAACGTATTAGTCTTTTTTTAATGGAACCAAAAGAATTCTGTGTGACAAAGTGGAACAGTTGGTCAAGAGCAGATGAATGTGCTCACGACTTAGAGAATTTCCCACTCAGCTGAACTGCCTTTCCTGGTGATGGTTTGGACTGTTTGGAATTTTAATTTGTTTGTTGTCTCATTTATACACACAATTGACTGAGGGTCAAGTACAGAAAGCGTTGGAGAAACTGATGTTGAAACACAAGTTAATAAGTAGCATGATAATGGTAGTAATTCTGCAAATTCATTTTAACTAGATCTTCATGGAAATTCTCTAAACAAAATTCTTACATAGCACATAGCCAGATGTCCCAAGTATTTTGAAAATCAATGCTAAGAAAGAAAAATCTAAAATGATTACATCCAATTTGTCTTTTCATTGGCTGAGAATTAATTCTACCCACACCTGCAATGAAGAGAAAATGGCATCTTGAAACTTTGCCTATTTTCATCATCTAGAGATGATTTTTTTTACTATGAATATCAGCCCAGTGGTTTTTCTAGTGTTATGAAGCAAAATGCCTTTCATCTTTGAAAGCTTTATGTCTAGTTTGGATGCCCCAAAACCTATTTAAATAAATGTAGTAAATGAAATTAATTATAAATTACATTAATAATATCTATTACAACCCCAGACTGTTTTTTAGTTTTTACTTATTGAAAAACTGCATTTGTGCACACTCACATGTGCGCACACACACACACACACACACACACACACCAGTCTGGAAGAAAGAAAAAGACTTAAAGATGTCGATGTCAAAGTCATTCATAGAAAGACATCCAGATCTTTACTTGATGAGAACAGCCAAGGAAATCTGCCTAACTTACAGTACTTACTTTTTGAGTGAGCAAGAAATTTTTTTATAATATTCAATCTCTTGAACTTGAAAGGTTTTTTTCCTAGAACTGCTGGAGTCAACTTGATGAAGTTCTAGAACGTAGGTGAGGTTCGGTGGGCCGAGGTCCAGAGCCGATGACCAAGAAAGAATTCTTGAGACATCTCTGGTGCAAAATGGTGGCTTATTAAAGCATGGGGACAGGACCGGTGGGCAGAAAGAGCTGCTGAGCCGTTATCCTGAGGAGTGGCTGATTATTTACACAGGAGTTGGGTAGGTGAGAACAAAGGGGGTGATGTTAGTCTCTAAGGAATTTTGGAAGCAAGGTCTCAGGCTATTGTTGGGAGAAAGGTTATTTATTACTAGTAGTAAAAATCTTCTTGTGAGACCCTTTAGATGTGTATCAGTGGGCCACATGCTTGGGAATGATTCTTGACACTATTTTGGAGGTCTAGAGATAAAGCTTCACATTTCTTCTATCAAGTGTCCTTGTTAGTGAGATTTGGGTTTAGAAGAAATTTAACTTTATTTAAGGCTTGAGGAACTGAGTTATTTGCCTCTGGAAATTGTGCTATTGTTAGATAGCTTCTTCGTTGTAAATCTCTAGGACATTTGTAAACCAAGGGAGACTCTTGCAGGATTGTGATCTCTGCAAATTAACTATTTGTTTCTCGCTTATGGCAGTCAGGGGTGCCTGAGGAATGTCACACACATTACCGAGGGGAGCGGGTGGAGAGGGGGTGCAAGGTGCCAGCTTTTGCTTTGTCCTCAGCCAGCCTCCTGCTCCCTCATCAAACTAAACTAATACAGTTTTCTTCTTATATTCTTCAGTTGGCTCATTTTTTTTGTAGGACCTCAGGGAAAACTGAATCCAATCTGCTGTCAAATACATCATTTGTATTTTTCACTTCTTAAAGCCCTACTATTTTCACAATCGTGTTATTTTATAAATTTTCTTATCCCAGCAAATATTTTCAATCTTGTTTTTACTTTGTTAGCTATAGTAGGATAACTGTTCTCATGTATTGGATAAACTCCAACATTTCAATATTCTTGCAGATCTCATTTTGTTGAAGGAAGATAAATTTCTTAAGCCAAACTCACTGTTACGAGGCTCCTATAATGTGATTTATTAATACATGTCTCTGTGTGTAGTAATTATTTTTAATTGTAGTGAAATACGTATAACATAAAATTAACCATGTTAATCATTTAAAAGTGTTCCTTCAGTGACATGAAGTACATTAACAAGTTGTGTGACCATCATCACTATGTAGTGAGACTATATCAATTAAAACGCTTCTGTGAAGCAAAAGAAACAGTTAACAAGATGAAAAGGCAACCTACAGACTGAGAGAAAACATTTGCAAGTTATATATCTGATATGGGGTTGATTTCCAAAATTTACAAGGAACTCATACAACTCGATAGCAAAAAGAAAAAAATAATCCAATTAAAAAAATAGGCAGAAGAATAAATAGACATTTTGCCAAAGAAGACATCCAGATGGCTATGGGTGACATGAAAAGGAGCTCAACATCATTCATCAGCATGGTAATGCAATTCAAAACCACAATGAGCTAACACTTCACCCCTGTTAGAAGGGCTCTAATCAGAAAGCAAGAAGTAATTGTTGGCAAGGATGTGGAGCAAAGGTAACCCTTGTGTGCTCTTGGTAAGAATGTAACTTGGCACAGCCACTATAGAAGACAGAGTAAAGGTTTTTTAAAAAATTTTTAAAACGAAACTGCCATATAATCCAGCAATCACAAAGGAAACGAAATCACTCTCAGATGTTGAAGAGATTTACAGACCCTCACATTCATTGTAGTGTTATTTAGAATAGCAAGACATGGAAGCAACCCTAAGAGTCCAATCGAATATTTTTGAAAAACCGACCTCTTTTATGGGCATATCACAAAACATAAACACTGCATGAGTTCCTAAACTTAAAAAAGGAGTATCTTTTCCAGCTCTATCACTAAAATTAGCCCCACAGTAATGGTGCTTTTACCTGCCACCAACACTCATGCAAAACCCCAGATTTTTTTTTTTTTTAAGATTTTTAAAATTTATTTATTTGACAGATGGAGATCACAGGTAGGCAGAGAGGCAGGCAGAGAGAGAGGAAGGGAAACAGGCTCCCTGCTGAGCAGAGAGCCCGATGTAGGGCTCTATCCCAAGACCTTGTAACCATGACCTGAGCCGAAGGCAGAGGCTTTAACCCACTGAGCCACCCAGGTGCCCCCAAAACCCAGATTTTAATCACGAATGCTGTCCTCCACTGAAAGGAACCAGGGCTTATTGAAAAAAGCTCACAGTAAGTTTGGAAACAGGAAAAATACAGGATGAACACGCCAGTTTCCAGAAAGCAGTGATGCTGTGAAAATACTAGGGCAACATTTTATTTTTTCTTTTATTTTCTTTTTTCTTTTGTTTAGAGAAGGGGAGGGGTGAGGGGCAGAGGGAGTGGGAGAGAGAATCCCAACCAGGCTCCACACGCTGCACAGAGCCTGACACTGGCTGGATCTCACAACCAGGAGATCATGACCCGAGACAAAAATCAAGATTCGGACGCTTAACTGACTGAGCTCTCAGGCATTCCTAGGGCAATGTTTAAAGAATCAAGAAACCAGTTTATAGGGGCTCCCTTTTGCAATGTTGAAATAATTTTGGCTCGAGAAGTACAAGGAGGAAGAGAAGAAGGAGAGATGGGATGGAAAGAATAAAGGGAAGGAGGGTTAATTGAAAAAAGTTCAACTTTTGAATGTATGTGTGTAAAATTCCAAGAATTAAAATAAAGTTCAAATAAATAAATAAATAACATTCAAAAAGGAAAGGTTAATACTAAGAGGGGGAGAGGTGCGTGGAATAAAATAACAGAAAAAAAAGGACGTGATTGTTGTTAACAAGGAGAATTTACATATTTGAGCCTTTTGTTTCTTCCAGTGTAGGTGTATTCTTTTCCATAATTAGTATGCATTTTTTTCACTTGTATAAGTAGAGAAGGAAATCAATCAAATAATCTGGAAAGAGTATGGAGTGTATGAAGAACAGGACTGCATCAATGATAAATCAAGTAGATGGGAGCTCCAACAGCTAGCAGTGCCTTAAAACAGCCAGCTACAAGGGGCAGGGGTCAAGGGTGTGTTCCAAAGGGATTAATCAGCCCAATGTAAAAAGGAGAGAGCTGACCCCTCAGGCTTCATCCCTCTCACCCTAGGAGATAAGAATTCCACCTGACTCCATTAATATACAGTAAGATGCTCAGAGGGCAAACAGAAGATTTAAATAATGCTAACTGACCAGTTCTGCATAATCCTAAAGATTCTAAAAGAACATCGAGGGGGGGTAGGGAGAGGATCCAGTTTGTGAAATCCAAAAATCTACCTGATGTAACAATGTAAACTATAAACAAAGAAGAAAGCTAAGCCTAAAAACTAGTGGCTGGGATTTTTTTTTTTTTAAGATTTTTATTTTATTTATTCATCAGAGAGAGAGAGTGAGCAAAAGCAGGGGGAGCAAGAGAGGCAGAAGCTGGCTCCCCGGTGAGCAAGGAGCCCCAATCGGGACTCAATTCCAAGATCCTGGGATCAGGACCTGAGCCAAAGGTGGTCGCTTAACCCACTGAGCCACCCAGGCGCCCCTAGTGGCTTGGATCTGAATCACCTCAGGAATCCCCTCTAACTACAAATCAGTTCATTTGCAACCCAGATTGCTTCTTTAACCTCAGCGGGTTTGAGGATCTGTGGTTCAAAACTGCCAGGAAGCCTCCAATATCTATTTTCCCTTCCTTCCATACTACAGAATTTTGACCACTCAGGGAAAAAAGCTACATCTCACAGCCTGTCTTGCAGAAAAGGGTGACCACATGTATCCTTAAAGCGGTGTTTGCTGGACAATGGGATGTGAGCATAAATAATGTGCATAACCTCTAGACTGTCTTCAAAGAGAAGGTTTTACTTTGGAACCTAGGCAACCCACTTCCAAAACAAAACAAAACAAGAAAACCGCTAATTCTGAACCATCACGTTGTGTGTGTTGTATTGTTATATTGTCACTGGCTCCATCTTGCACTTCTGCCATCGCTAGGCTGTTGCCTTCCTTCTCCATCATCTTCCCAAGGATTCATCCCACTGTCTGCACTCCAGAACCACACCCGGAAGGGAAGATGATGCAAACAAGAACCGCCTTCAGACCCCCAACTCTTAACACTGTGCTCGCATGCCCTCTAGTGGAATGATCTGGTACTTGACGTAAGGGTTGAGGCCAGGCTCTGTTCAGCAAGAAGGTAACATGGGAAAAGGTCCTGGGGCACCCGAGGTCAGTGGGAAACAGGAGCATTGTCTGGATGCCTAAAAGAGTATCAGCAGAACCTAGAAGAATCCTGATCATGCCTTCTACCACCTGGCTCAGGACTCTCACCACTTTGTCAGTGGAAAGAACCAAAAGTCGATGTCAGAACTAAGTACAGAATTACCATGGTTCCTTGCCTAAATTCATTTATGTCACCTGCATGGTAAACAGGTTGGCTGAGCACTCACAGGGCACCGGGCAAGGTTCCGTGTCTCATGATCAGCACACAGATAAGATGCTCACTTTTGAAGATTTACATTCTAATGGGAGGAGGAGGGGACAGGGACAGAGGAAGGAACAGATCCTATCAAGTGACAAAGGTAATTTTCAACTTCTAATATTTGCGGGCCCTGCTCCTGGGCCCCCAGTGAAACTATATTTTTACCCAGGTCAGAATGACTTCACCAAACTTCAAAGCATGGGCTCTCTTTCTGCCCTGAGCACACACTGTACATCTGTTTCATTAGCAGATGACCTAAAAGAAACATTCCAAACTAAAGATAAGGGTAAAAAGCTCCCCTAGCCCCATTCCACATCTCTGAGGTCTGCAACTGCACAGACGCTAACAGCATAAGATAAAGTTCTTCACTGTGTGAAATGCCCTTCATCGTGATGATTTGTAACTCTTGCGGGAACAACAACAAAACTATGTGGCAATGTATCCCACATTCCTTCTCCAGAGCAGTCTCTTCTTTGTGAAGATTGTGTAACCCTGGGACACTGTCTTCACTGGGGCTCGAAGAAAACTCACTTCCTTTCTAAAAGAAATTCTAAAAGTTTGGGTCGTTGTGCATCGACACGAGGAAGAAATAAATTCATACAAGTGGTTTCAGATGGAGGTAAATGAAAAACCCCCGATCCGCACCCAAGAAGCAGACACCAAGCCTCCACTGGATGCAAGTTGCAAGAGGTTTATTGGTTACACAGGCGCCTGCGGACGCATCAGCCTTTGTGGGCTGAGCGTGCCGGGCTAAGTTGGGGAGCAGATTATATAGGGCAGGGTTGGGGTGGCGGGAAGCAAGCTTACAGAAGCAGATGCATGGTTACAGGGATCTGATTGGTTAACTTAAATCAAGCATTGTCAGGCACTGTGTTCAAGGCAAGGACATAATGGTTTGTTCTGGCGGGAGGCGGTGGCAGGAAGCGATCCTACAGAAGCAGATATGCATGGTTACAGGAGTCTAATTGATTAATTTGATTCAGGCATGATTGGGCATTGGGGGTCAGGGCGTTCTGGTGGTTCCTTGGGTCAGCACTCTGGAAAGTCCCAGTTACATTTTACTTTTCATTTGTCTTTTCTTTTGACAGACCGGGTGATCACAGACATCCTGCTTGTGCAGGATATATGTTGTCATTCGGCTATGGGAACAATCAAGCCTTCAGCAAGGGGAGAGGGGGTGCTGTGGGGATATCAGGTTACTTAAACAAGCCTTTAGCAAGGGGAGAGGGGGTCTTTCAGTAAACAGGGACCAGACTGTGTGGGACTTTGAAAGTCAAGGGGTATGAGGAGAGGTTTTAATGCGGTGCCCACATGCTTGGACTCAGGTTTCTACAACACCACTCTGGAGGCTAGGTGGAAAACGGACTGTAGGGAACAAGGATGGAAGGAGGAGAACCAGTCGGAAGACTCCTGCAGCGGTCCCAAGGAGGGAGGAAGGTGGCTTGACTTAAGGAAGAAGCAGTAAAGGACAAGAATGTAAGGGCCTACTTCGCCAGAGCGAGCCATTTTGTTATTTATGCAGTAAACTTAGATTGACCCTGCACCCCCCCCCCAGAGGAACTTACTTAGAAATAAGTCTGGGAAACCAGAAAAATATGACTGACCAGCCCCTGATAACAGAGCCCATATACCAGGACGTGTCGGGTCAGGGGGAGGTAACAGAGCCCAGAAGACAAGGATGAGTCAAGCCAGGTGGAGACATCCAATCAGGAAAGCACCTCCCTAACCATCCAAGAATGTGGGCCCTGCCTTTTGGGCGCCAATTCTGACCAGAGTGATAGGCTCGTTCAAATAACTACTATAGGGTAAACTGTAATTCAGTTGGCCCCCTGTGTGTGGCCAGGCTCGACCACATGGCCTTTGCTCTATAAAAGTTAGTCTGTGAGACTGGGAGGGGTCGCCTCTTTGCAAGAGATGACCCTGACCGGTCAGTTTGATTCTCGATGCTTGGCGCGAAATAAAGCTTTGCTTGACCCTCACTTTGTATCAGTCTCGCTCCTTTGACCATGGACCCCACAAAGAGAAGAGGAAGGACTGGGCTTCACTGGGGAGGTAAAGCCAACAGCATTTGCTGGATTAGATGGGAGGGGGAGGAGTTGAGGGAAAGGGAGAGAACTCCAGGATTTTTACCTACTTCTCATTTCAGACCAGAGTCTCCATCACTCTCAAGATAGCCTCTTGTTTTCTTTTTTTTTTTTTAAGATTTTATTTATTTGACAGAGAGAGATCACAAGTAGGCAGAGAGACAGGCAGAGAGAGAGGAAGAAGCAGGCTCCCTGCTGAGCAGAGAGCCCGATGCGGGACTCGATCCCAGGACCCTGAGATCATGACCTGAGCCAAAGGCAGCGGCTTAACCCACTCAGCCACCCAGGCGCCCCGCCTCTTGTTTTCTTATTAAACTCTAGATTTAAAGAACTCACCACAGGACTAGATGAAAGGATCCCAGCTAACATTGAGATGATCGTTGATCCAAGAGTGCATATAGCCAGGTAAGAAGCCTTCTTCCAGAACACACTCATCTCTACTGTAGAAGCTCTTGGCCTGGAGCAGAGTGAGATGAGCCAGCTTCTACAGCATTCCAGCACCCTCCACTCCTATGGGGGATGCCTGTCCCTCATCGGAACAGGCACAGCCCAAGAGGCTTTAGAGATGGCCGGGAGGGACCCTCCTACACTGTTGGTGGGAAGGCAAGTGGGTGCAACCACTCTGGAAAATATGGAGATTCCTCAAAAAGTTGAAAATAGAGCTACCCTACGACCCAGCAATTGCACTACTGGGTATTTACCCCAAATATACAAATGTAGTGATCTCAACAGGCACCTGCACATTACAGGCACCTGGACATTATGGCAGCAATGTCCACAATAGCCAAACTATGGGAAGAGCCCAGATGTCTATTGATAGATGAATGGAAAAAGATGTGGTATGTCTGTCTGTCTGTATGTATGTATAGGAATATTATGCAGCCATAAAAAATGAAATCTTGCCATTTGCAATGACATGGATGGAAGTAGAGGATATTATGCTAAGTGAAATAAGTCAGTCAGAGAAAGACAATTATCATATGATCTCACTGATACGTGGAATTTGAGAAACAAGGCAGAAGATGATCATAGGGGGAGAGAGGAAAAAAATGAAACAAGATGAAATGGGAGAGGGAGATAAACCATCCGAGACTCTTAATTTCAGGAAATAAAGGGTTGCTGGAATGGAGGGAAGTGGGAGGGATCGGGTGGCTGGGGATGGACATTGGGAGGGTATGTGCTATGGTGAGTGCTGTGAATTGTGTAAGACTAATGATTCACAGACCTGTACCCTTGAAACAAATAATACTGTATATGCTAATAATAAAAAATAAATTTTTTTTAAAAATCACAAGTGAGTGGGGGGAGGGGGTAACTGGGGGATGGGCATTAAGGAGGGCACTCGATGGAATGAGCACTGGGTGTTATAGGCAACTGATGAGTCCCTGAACTCTACCTCTGAAACTAATAATACACTGTATGTTAATTAGTCGAATTTAAATAAAATAAATTTTTTTTAAATCACACACACACAGAAAGATATGTCTTGGAATAAGCCCTTCCCAGGTGTCCTAAGGATATCTTCTCCTCCCGACCCTGGTCAACAGCTTGGCATTCCTTGACAGGAACACTTGCTGAGGGAAATACCCCTCCAGCCTGTAATTTTTCCCAACTAGTTCAAATGTCCTAAATTCTACTCTGTTCAGTTCTGTTCAGAGTCTGTTATGGGTTGAATTGTGTCTCCCCAAAAAAGATATGTGGAAGTCCCAGCCTCCATTACCTCAGAATGTGACTTTATTTGGAAGGAGGTTATTGTGGATGTATTTAGTGAAGATGAGGTCATACTGGAATGAGGCGAGGACGCCTCACCCAGCCCCAGAGACGTCCTCACAGGAAGACACAGACACACACACGGCAGATGTCACGTGGGGAAGAAGGATTGGGGTGATGCATCTGAAAGCCAAGGAATGCCTGGGGCCACCACAAGCTAAGAGAGGCCCATCAAGCAGATTCTTCTAAGAGACTTCAGAAGGAGCCAACCCTGCTAACACCTCCATTTTGGACTCGGAGCTTCCAGCATGGCAAGACAATTTCTGTTGCTTCAAGCCATACAACTTATCGTATTTTGTTACAACAGCCCCAGGAGACTGATTCCAGTCAACTGAGTGGAAAAGAAGCCAACCACCAATAGGTGGTTGAGGGTCCCTCACAGAATCCACTCTCTCCTCAAGAAGCAACATGGCCCAATGGAAAGGGCACAACTGGGGTATGGAACTGAGCAGATCGGGTTTGAACTCTGGCTTACAGGCTACATGTACTTCAGAAACAGTTTTAACTTCTCAAAGCCCTTCCTCATTGACAAATACAAAGGGAAGCAAGGATAAGTCAATCCTACCCAAGAGCCTGCTGAGGCCTTTGATGTCAGTGTAACTGACGATTCAGGAGCATAAATGTTAGTTTTTAAATGTTTGGGTGAAACAGAAAGCAGCAAAAGTGATAAGCTGTCATTTCTGAGATTGAGTTATCAAAAGGCTACGGAGGGCACCTGGGTGGTTTAGTCAGTTAAGCGTCTGACGTTGGCTCAGGTCATGGTCTCGGGGTCCAGGATCCAGCCCTATGTCAGGTTCAATGGGGAGTCTGTTTCTCTCTCTCCCTCTGCCCTCACTCATGCTCTCTGTCTCTCAAATAGATAAGTAAAATATTTATAAATAAATAAATAAATAAAAGGCTACGGATTCCATCTTTTTTTTAAAAAAAAAAGATTGTATTTATTTATTTGAGATCGAATGAGAGTGAGAAGCATGAGGAGCAGCAGGCAAAAGGAGAAGCAGCCTCCCTGCTAAGCAGGGAGCCCAATGAGGGGCTCAATCCCAGGACTCTTGGATCATGACCTGAGCCAAAGGCAGATGCTTAACTGACTGAGCCACCCAGGCGCCCTAAACGTCTACATTTTGGACTGGTTTGTTAGGCAGCAATAGACAGTTGGTATAGCTCCTCAAGGTCACCTCAATCCGGTAATAAATGTTCATGTCCAGAGAGGGTCAAACTCTGCATTCAGGGAGGGGATAATATCATGGGCCACTTCCTGATCGTTCTTATTTCCTGGGGGAAAAGATAATTTGCACAATCTTGCTTCAGGTGAGTCTTTGCTCCAAGAACACTTCTGGTCTACCCTGCCATTCCTCTCTGAGTGACCTTGGCCATATTGCGCTCTCTCTCTCTCTCTCTCTCTCTGGGTCTTTGTCCTTTTATCTATGCACTTAGGACAAAGGATTTTATAAGTGGTTCTCAAATACCGATCTATGACAAAGTTCGTATCGGTGTGCAGTAAAATGAGAAAAAATAAGATAGTAAATATTCCTACTTCATCTAAAATTCTCCCATTTAAAGAACTCTTGTTCAGTTTCAGATCTTCTCCTCCCTATGATGATAATGTTAAATTGTCCTTCTATTTTTTTTTTTTAATTTATTTGTCAGAGAGAAAGAGCATGAGCTCAAGCAGGGGGAGTGGGAGAGGGAGAATCAGACACCTTGCTGAGCAGTGAGCCCGATGCAGGACTCGATCCCAGGACCCCTGGGATCATAACCTGAGCCAAAGGCAGACACTTCACTGACTGAGCCACCCAGGCATCCCTAAATTGTCCTTTTAAATAATGAGAATAAAATGGAGCAGGGGAGGCTATAGGTGAAACAAAAGTTACCAAATGTTGATAAATGTTGAAGCTGAGTGATCTTAATAAATGTTTGAATAATTCCATAAGGAAAGGTTATAGTAAATGATGGTACAAGTCAGAGCTGGTGTTTGGACATGTGTTTGGTATGTAGTCTAATTATAACATGACAAAACACGGTAATTCTAACAATGCACACTAGAGAAGGAGGAAAAGGAGGGGGAGGGGAAGGAGAAGATGAGGAAGAACCGTCGCTGGGAAAAGTCGGTGAGCGCAGACAAGGCTTAGTTGCGGTATGAGGCACTGGGTGATTACTCCTCTGCCCCCCCCCCACTTCACACCTCTCCTGCAATATCCCCCCACTCCTTCCTTCTCCACTGAGTGCCAGAAACTTCACACCCTGATTCCAAGTGAGCAAAGGTCCTATCAGGGGTCTCTATTTCATGGAAGGTCAGATGAGATGGTGTCTGTGAACAGAGGGGATGGTGTCTGTGGGAGGGGGTGGTGACTACACCTGCTTCCCTTCTCACCCGTAGTGTTGAAGCTGAGTGATCTTAATAAATGTTTGAATAATTCCATAAGGAAAGGTTATAGTAAATGATGGTACAAGTCAGAGCTGGTGTTTGGACATGTGTTTGGTATGTAGTCTAATTATAACATGACAAAACACGGTAATTCTAACAATGCACACTAGAGAAGGAGGGAAAGGAGGGGGAGGGGAAGGAGAAGATGAGGAAGAACCGTCGCTGGGAAAAGTCGGTGAGCGCAGACAAGGCTTAGTTGCGGTATGAGGCACTGGGTGATTACTCCTCTGCACCCCCCCACTTCACACCTCTCCTGCAATATCCCCCCACTCCTTCCTTCTCCACTGAGTGCCAGAAACTTCACACCCTGATTCCAAGTGAGCAAAGGTCCTATCAGGGGTCTCTATTTCATGGAAGGTCAGATGAGATGGTGTCTGTGAACAGAGGGGATGGTGTCTGTGGGAAGGGGTGGTGACTACACCTGCTTCCCTTCTCACCCATAGAGTAAACCAGGTGGACTGACTCCTGGGACTGGCCACATGCCCTTCCTAGGAGTCCTGAGAATATAGAGGTGCACAGAGCCTTGCTATGCTGCCACCACACCTTCCTCCATTACCTACGGCTGACCGGCAGGGACTGTCGACACCCTGACCACAGCCCATTGGTCTTGGCCATTTTAGTCATTGATGGCCTGACTCCCTATTGCCTTACCAACAGGCTTTCTCTGGCCCCTGGAGCCTGCTCTCTGCAAACAGGGCAGCCTCCAAGTGCAGGGGAATTAATTATTTGCACAACATTCTGTGACCTGTGGCTGCCAGAGTTCATGTCAAAATAGCCCAGCTCCCTCAGCCTGGGTGCAGGAATAACTCAGAGACACAAGCTCCATGCTGTCTCCTGCAGTTCCCCTGTGGGATTCAGCTCCAGGTGCCCAAAGGGGTATCTGGCTTGATGAAACACCATCTATTGGTCCCCCTCCCTTCCCCATTCCACTTCTCCACTGCCCTTTTGTGTGTCCTGGGACCACCTCCTAAATAAACCACTTTGTCATGTCTCAGGCTCAGTATGCTTATAAGAGAGCCCAAAGTAAGAAACAGACACCAGAAATTGTGGTAGACAGAATAATGTCAGTAGTATCCACATCTTAATCCCCCAAATCTCTGAATATGTTACCTTACAGGGCAAAAGGGATTTTGCCAGTCTTGTGATTGCAAGAAAATTGCAGGATCAAAGTGATCCTGGATTATCTGGATAGGACCAGTGGTTGAGTCAGAGAAGATATGATGATGGGAGCAGAAGCTGGAGCAATGTGGTTGCTGGAAGGAAGGGGCACAAGCCACGGAATGTGGGCAGCTTCTAGAAGCTGGAAAAGGCAAGGAAACAGTCTCTTCTAGAGCCTCTAGAAGGAACACAGCCCTGCTGACACCTTGATTTAAGCCCAGCGAGACTCCCTCGGACTTCTAACCTCTAGAACTGTAACAGTAAATTTGTGTTGCTTTAAGTCACTACGTTTATGGAAATTCGTTACAGCGGCCACAGCAAACTCATACAGTAACAATCAACCTCCCCGCCCCCCCCCCATCCAAGCACAGAATGCTTCCCAACGTATGCCCATGGGCAGGAATTAGTACACAAGGAATTATCCATGTACCACTCCTCTGCCAGGAGCACCTGCCCTCTAGATCCGGATCCTTGGGACACATCAGAGCCATCCTCTCCCTTCCCACACCCAGTGAGGGCCCAGCCCTCACGGGCCTGTGTGCGCAGGCACATTGCCATCGGGAGGCACCACTTCACCGACTCTATGTGTGAAAGATGTTCCCTGGAGCACAGCACGGAAAGCTTCAGGAATGCAGCCCAGTGGCCCTGGGAGCCCTCCCGTCCCTGACCCAAGGGATGTAGCCGCTGGGGTGTGAGACGCCTTGCTGAGGCTGCTTTGGGGCTGCCGCTTTGTTTCAGGGACATCCTGACGGAGCCCACGACACACGTCACTGAACAGTCGATGCGTTATTTCAAGCAATGTGGGAAACAGACACCTTGAGGCCAAACCCAAGCCCCTCCCTACCCCATCCCCCGACCCAGGTGAGGATGAGGGATGCCTGTCGCGCTATAACTCGTTGGTGGTCAGGAAATGTTAGATGATAGCGACTGTTTCCCCCAGTCGGTTGATCAGGGCCCCGGCTGCCTTATTATCGTCCTTTGCCCCCAGCTGAAGCTGTCCACAGGGTCAGTCTGGACACGGAGAGAAGCGGCAGTCCCGCCGCCGGCGCCCCTCGCGGCCACACGGCGTCGCTGCCGAGCCGTCCCGGGCCGATCCGGAGGCTGGCGGGGCTACCCGGCCGCGGGGCGGTGGGTCTCCGCGGGGGAGGCGTGGGCCCCTCCCACCGCTCAGCAGCCGCGATCCCACCCCGGGCTCTTGTCCTGGGCCCGGGTCCGGCTGGCTTCTACCGCTTGATGGTCCGAGGCACGCCGAGATGCGCAGCCGCCGCTGTGACCGTTCATTCAGGAGGCGCCCCCCTTCCCTGGGAGAGGTGCCTCCAGGAAGGCTGGCGGAGGAGGCCCCAGTGGTCCCGGAGGCCCGGGGGGGGGGGGGGGGGGGGGGGCTGGGAGACTTCCATGCTGCTTCCTCTCTCTCTCTCTGGAAAAGATGCACGTTTTCGTGCACCAAAAAATCGCTGGAGGGCGCCTAGACACTGACTGCGAAAATACAAATTAGACAAAATCTCCTGCCAACCCAGAACACCTCTCTGCAAAAGTAGAAGGGAAGGAACGCAAGTTTATTATTAAATAAGGGTTCAGCCGGGATGCACTGCACATCACGGGCAACCGGCAAAGAGACAGCAAAGGAAGACTTCGCTCCTTTTCTAAGGCCAGGTAGATGGCCCAGTACACACATGGACACACAAAGACACAACCTATTCCCCACCAAGAGGACTTGACAGCAAGTCGCACACAGTTCATGCTAAACGTTCCTAGCAATTACGGTAGTTACCTGTGTTTGCTAATTGCCTTCACGCAGAAGAAAAATACCTTCCTCCCATCTCTATGACAGGAGGTAGGTTTGCAACTTGGAAGCAGGCACCGGTGAAGTCAGGCCGATACTCCCCCACGGAAAAGGGGGGACGGGCGCTTTCTTCCTCCATGATTCCATTTCAAGGAGATGGATTCCAGGTCCTTCAGGAACATTCTTGGGATGTAGAGCTGGCAAGAGTCTTCGCTTATGAAAAGACTTACATATATTTCAAAGAGGCAGAACTTAAAATTGCAAGGTTTCTAAGCTGAATGCTCTAAGAAGAGAGAGGGAGAAAGTCTCTTCCTTTTTTTTTTTTTTTCAATAGGAAGAATTTAACTTGTTTTGTTATTTTTTAGAGGATTTTCTAAAAGATGTTATTGTTTGTTTGTTTGACAGCAAGAGAGAACACAAGCAGGGGGAGTAGCAAGCAAAAAAAGGAAGAGGGAGAAGCAGGCTCAAGCCCTCCCCAGGCGTTGGTCCCAGGACCCTGAGATCACGACCTGAGCTCAGCCAAGCCACCCAGGTGCTCCTTGTTTGGTTACTTTTAATTTGTATTTTCCCTGACCCCCCCCCCCCCGCACCGTGCAAACACACGTTCCCCCTCAAAGCCACCACCACTTCTGTCTGACCCCACCCCAGACCCTGCACCCTAGCCGCCGGACACGCGCAAGCACGCATGCCCGTCATACGTAAACGCATGCGCACACCAACGCCGTGCACACACATGCGCACACATGCGCACACGCGCACAAGCGCACTACAGTGTGTGCACATGTCCTCTCTTTGCTCCTCCTGTGTTATCAGAACCATTTTCTTTTCCGGGTTGAGCACACCAAACCCAGCAAGAGTTAAGACGGGGTCTAGTTGACTCCCAGGCCAACTACAGAGGCGGAAGCCAAAATAAATCATTGCTGTTGTCAGCCGCTGAGTTTTAGGAGATAACTGATCAGTATAATAAACCTTTAGTTCTTTTTTAGCACCTGATTTGTAGTTCAGGATCCAGCAACACGGAAATCCACCCCTCCCGATGTGTGTGTGTGCACACACGTATTTGTGCACCTGCATGTGTACACGCGTGTGCACACACACACACATAGGCACAGCACAGCCAGGAGAAATTGCTTGACCATTCAGTCCCTACTCTGTGTAGAGCTGGTGCAGCTAATGACATGCCCCACACCACTCATGGTTGGCTTTGCAAACCCAGCTTCTGCCCTCAACCCCCTGGCACTTCTCTGGCTCACGTTGTTGGCCATGGGCCCAGGGGCTGTAGGCACTCGGCCAGGACAAGAAGGTGAGGAGTAGAGGAGGTATCTAGAACTATAATGTAACCAAAGGCCTCCTGTCATCTCTAAGTCAGAAGCCAGGGGCACCTGGGTGGCTCAGTGGGTTCAGAGTCTAACTCTGGATTTCGGCTCAGGTCATGATCTCAGTGTTGTGAGATCGAGCCCCCTGTCAAGGTCTGTGCTCGGCGGTGAGTCTGCTTGAGATTCTCTCCTTCCCCCTCTGCCTCTGCCTCTCCTCTTTCCCTCCAAAAATAAATAAATAAATCTTGGGCACCTGGGGCTCAGTCATTCAGCGTCTGCCTTCTGTTCAAGTCATGATACCGGGATCCTGGGATCGAGGCCCATGTTGGGCTCGCTGCTCAGCGGGAAGCCTGCTTCTCCCTCTCCCATTCCCCCTGCTTGCATTCCCTCTCTCATTGTCTTTCTTTCTGTCAAATAAATAAATAAAATCTTCAAAATAAAATAAAAAAAATAAATACATGTTTAAAATGTGTGTGTGTTTGTGTGTGTATGTGTGTGTGTAAAGCCAAATGTCTGGGTACTGAGGCTGGGTGGCTGCCAGTAAATCAATGCCAGATGCAGCCCCCATCTTGGACCTCTCAGCACCCCCAGGAGGCTGCCGGATTAATGGTTCCCATGGGGTCAGGGCAAACAGCAACATAGACATCTCCATCACACAGACTGGCACCAGACTGGGAAGGGGCGGTGCGCAAGAAGGAAGGCCAGTGAGTGGCCGAGCATGCCCCCAGCCAGAGGCCACCCCTGTACCAGCGAAGAGTACAAGGAAATCAATGAAGAAAGAAATGTGGCATCTCAGCGGGGATGTCCTCCAAAGCAGGAGCTGAGAGGAAGAGCTGACCCGTGAAGTTTAATGTCACAGGGAGCTAACCGACACTAGCATCTCTGATGTGGGCTTGGAATGAACTAGGATTGCATGGCATTCCCCTCTCGCAAGTACTTTAAATAATAATCATAATAAAGACTGGGTCTGGCTGGTTCAGCAGAGGTGGGGATGAGGCTGAGCCTGGGGCGGGCCGGGGGATCTGGGTCCACCCGGCTTCTCTGCTGTGAACTCCTGGTCTGTGCATCCTACCTCCCGACCTACCGCAGTGTGGCCTCTGTCTGCTTTCACGGTCAGCCGGTAGTGGGTAATGATGATGCTCTCTGGTCTATGCTGTCTTCTACAGAGACTACAAGAAGTAACTAGAGCGGACAGCACCTCCAGTCGGAACTTTCCTGCCCTCAGGGCTCTCTGCTGAGACCCCAAAGCCCAGAGGGCCACCTCAGCTGGCTCACTGAGAGGTAACAAAAGCAAGTCCTATCTGCCCCCCACTCCCAGTCTATGCCCACGACATTGAGAAGTTCAAGAAAGACAGTTCTGAGCTGGAACTTTCTCCAAAGGAAGTGGTCAGCCCAGGAGGAGGGAGAGAGTGTTGATGCACACCCCCCCAAAACACGCCACCCCTCAAGTCAGGTGACAGGGACTTAGGAGTGCCACCGTGGGGGGCGGAGGCTGCCAGAGAGGACATGTCATCCCCACACTGTCATCCAGGGCGTGGCTGAGCCGCTGACCCTCTGAGCCTTGCAGTCTCCAGTGCAGAGTTCAGGGAGAGAAGGTGGGAGGAAATGGAGACCAGAAATCTGGAACAGTCTCCAGCCTGGCAGAGGAGAGGGAAGAGAGGGCTGCAGGGGCGAGACCTGCCCCCCACCATGGCCAGAGTGGACATCCAGAAGGGAGCTGGACTGGAGTGTTCTCAAAGGGACCTCACCCAAGAGGGCTGCCTGTGGGCACAGAAAGAGGCTTTGTCAGGAGCACTGGGCAGGGTCTGAGCACTCCCCAGGATCAGACGTTCCCTGCATGGGGATCAGCACTGGCCGAGCCCTCCAAGGGGTAAGGCCACCAATCCACATTCCTTGTGTGGCAACAGCGTCATCAAGGAGCACTACCCTTTACCTGGAGTCCCCTTCCTCCCTTCTGGACCCCTCTGCAGGAGCCAGAATGCAGCTGCCTTCCCCAGAGGAAGGAGGTGAATCTCAGAGAGCCGACCCTCTGTGACCACACACCCACCACCCTCCTTCCCAGCTGCTGAGAACCCGGTCGGCTTGCATTGGAGAAGCTGATACTGAATGGAGGATAAATATATCTATTGAGAGAGGACGAGCCTTATTTTTTAACTTGGCAAAAATAGTTTCTTTTTTGCCCAACTTTTTACAAGAATTTTCAAACACACAGAAAAGTTGAAAGAATAGTGCAATAAACACCCATATGCTCACCCAAAAATTGTTGACGGGTGTGTGTGTGTGTGTGTGTGTGTGCGCGCGCACACACACACGTTCATGGTTTGGCTGAACCATTTGAAAGCAAGCCTCAGCCATCACAGCACATTCCTAAATCCTTCAACGTGTATCTCCTAAAAGAATCAGAATTTTTGATGCCAGAAACTGAAACTGTTCTAATATCAGAAAGAAATGGATAAAACTACACTTAACTGAAATGTTTTCTTTCTCTCTTTCTCTCTCTCTCTCTCTCTTTTTTTTTTTTTTTTTTTTTTTACAGATTTTAGTTTTAAGTAATCTCTCCACCCAATGTAGGGCTTGAACTCACAACTCCAAGATCAGGAGTCCTACGCTCTACCGACCAAGCCAGCCAGGCGCCCCTGAAATATTTTCAAGGAGGGGGAAGAGAGAAGAGACAAACCATGTGCTAAGGCAGTGGGGTGAGAAAAATTGAACTATTTCCCGCTTGCACCCTACGAAATCCAGCCAGTTGAATAAACAAGCTCCATAAAGAAGATAAGACAATTTCAGATAATGGCTGCTGTTACAGAGAAAGGAAATAAAGCAGGATACACGCGATAAGACTGGGAGGCGAGGCAACACTGGAGTGGGTGGTACAGAGCGATGCCACATATGAGCTGAGACCCCAGTGACAAGCAGTCAGCTAAACAAGACAATCTGGAGATCTGTGTTCAAGGCAAAGTAACCAGCAAGGCCAGAGGCCTGGGGGCAGGAAGGAGCACGGAGTGACAGCTCCGGAACAAGGGGGGACAGTAAGTGCTGGGAGAGGAGAGGGGTCACCACCCAGATCTGTCAGCCAACGGGAGGAGTCTGGGGAGAATTTTAAGCAGGCAAGTGACTTGATCTGGTTTATAGTTTTAGATATTCTGCAGCTTAGTTGGAAAAGTCTTGGGTAGGATGGGGCACCTGGGTGACACAGTCGTTAAGCGTCAGCCTTCAGCTGGGGTCATGATCCCAGGGTCCTGGGATCGAGCCCCGCATTGGACCCCCTGCTCAGTGGGAAGCCTGCTTCTCCCTCTCCCACTCCTCCTGCTTGTGATCCCTCTCTCTATGTGTCTCTCTTTGTGTCAAATAAATAAATAAAATTTTTTTAAAAAAGAAAAAAAGAAAAAGACTTGGGTAAGAAGCCCAAGAGGGAAACCTGGAAACCATCACGAAGGCTGTTCGTAATCCTCCAGGCGAGGGAAGGGCTGGCTTGCACCAGGGTGGTGGCCATGGCGTAGGTAGTATTGATGGGGACACGGAGGCTCAGAGAAGTGAAGTGACTTAACTAAGGTCATGCAGCTTTTAAGTGGCATGTCCAGGGTTTTTCTCGGAAATTTTTAAATTGTGATAAAATAGATATAACATAAATTTACCATTCTTACCATTTTAGGTGTATAATTCAGTGGCATTAAGTACCTTCTCAATGTTCTGTGACCATCACCACCATTCATTTCCAAAATTTTCTCATAATCGCACACAAAAGCTCCGGACCCGTTAACAATAGCTCCCCATTCCCCCTACCCAGTCCCTGGTTACCTCTACTCTACTTTTTATCCGTATGAATCTGCCTGTTCTAGATCTCTCCTATACGTGGACTCATACAATATTTGTTGTTTTGTGTCTGATTTTCACTAAGCATGTTTTCAGGGCTCACTCATGTTCCAGCATGTATCAGAATTCCATTCCTTTTTAAGGCTGAATAATGTTCCGTTGTGTGTATACACCACATTGTATTTATCCATTCATCTGTTGATGGCGTCCAGGATTTTTACCAGGTTGTCTGAGTTGCAGCGTGGTTCCGGTGGGCTCCGCTCCAAGACCTCCCGCAGAGCCCCGCGCAGTGCCCCCTGTGGCCACCAGAGGGCGCACCGGGCCCCCAGGCAGGCTCGCGGCAGGCGCACAGCGCGGTTGGTGGGTGGAAGAGGAACGCGGAGCCCAGGCTTTTTGCACACACAGTCCTACACCCAAAACATGCTGACGAGAAAGAAGCTGGCTGCGGGTAAAGTGGCTGGACTCCAGGATCAGCCTCAAAAGGAGGAAAGTGAGGAGGTCAGGGTGGGAGGGGCCGTCCTGTAATACTCTCCAAGGGCACAAGAGACAGGTGCCGGCGCCCAAAGCTTGCCTGCCCATTGTCCTCCCGTGTGAACAACCCTGGTGCTGAGGAGATCAGCGGGGCAGACGTGGGGGAGTGAGTCCAGCGAGACTCGGACCCCCATTCCTGCTGTTCCCCAGCAGCCAAGTGAGCTCCAGCCTGTGGCAGGCACACTTTCCAACAAGGAAACTGAGGCTTGGAGCCACGTGGCTGGTCGCCCATGCAGGTAGAACAGGCAAGCTCTGAGCGTCACCCTGTAACCCTGGACACTTCCCTTGTCCAAGCTCAGTGCCCTGATTCCTGCAAGCACACCACAGGGGGAACGCAGAATGGTATGGGGCTCTGGAGGCTGGTCTGACCACGATGGCCTCCCTCCTTCTGAGCCCTGGGCCTCTTGTGATGCCACCCGAGTTCGCCCTTCCTGGTTTTTTGGCAAGCCACCTCATGCTGACCAATATCTCTGTCCGCTTGAATCCTTCGACTTTTCTCGCATGTGCTGTTGATGGCTGAGCCATTTCTCCCCACCCCCCGCCCCCCCACCGCATCTCTGTGCAGCTGGGTCTTTGGATCCGAGTCCAGGAACTGACATTTATCCCTGTCAAATTTCATCTTGTTCGTTCATCTGACAAACATTTGTTCGGTGCCCACGCCGTACCAGGCACTGGGGACACAGCACTGAGAGACAAGTCCCCTGGCCCCAAGGAGCTCCCGCTGCCACTAGACAAAGCCGCAGCCATCCTGTACCCCAGCGCGAGCTGGCTGCCACGCACAGGTCGTCTCACCGACCCTCATGGCACCGGCGGAGAGGCGACGTTGCCCCCATTTTGCAGATGGGGAAGCCAGTGTTCCAAAAGTTGATGCGACTTGACTGAAGGGGCATACCTAGAAAGCGGCAGGCCCAGCACTCAACCCCTCCAATCCCTTTGGATTCCGATTCCGTTCTCCTACTTAGATACCGTAAATCTCAGCGTCGAGTTCTCCACGAGTCTGAGAAACTTAACCAGCTGCATTTCGTCAATAGCACTGGTGACACTACCCTACCGACCCCGGGGTAGGCCACCACGGCCCCCGTACCCCAGGCAGACAGCCGTCTATGGTCCCACGCCCTGTACATTCAGCAGATACAAGGCACCTGACTGGAAACCACAGGACTGTTTTCCCCGCACCCCTGTACAGCCTCCAGCTCCAGGCTGCCTCCCCTGTCCAGGCGGCTACATGTCTGCTTGTTGGCCTCTCTGACCAGCACACCGGTCCCCAAGACCCCTCCCGTTATGGGCAGGAGTTCTTGCCCACACCATGGTGAAGATTCATCCCCCCAGGGGGGAGACTGGAAGCCCAGGGACCAAGAGTAGGCAGTGGCTTTGGGATTTCTCAGGCTCTGAACAACCCCCCCACCCTTGCATCTGTGGCTTCTTCTCTCCCGCACTGGCTGCTCCGGGAGCCTCAGCCCATCTTTTTCCCTCAGCGTCTCTGCCAAGTGCAGGGAGGTCAACAGCGGAGCAGGCCTGTGGCAGGAAACAAGGCAAGTGGAAAAATGCGCTGTGCTGCTGGGGAGGGGGGGTTGTGAGATGGGCTCCAAGCTCCCAGGGCCACCACGCCCCCCCCCACACACACACAGGATTCAGACCTACGACCTCACAGGACCACGCACACCTGGCCTTCTCCCAGCCCCATAACATTAGAACTAGTATCCATCTGCCCATTTTGCAAGTGAAGGCACTAGGGCCAGGCAGATGGGGTCCAGGGCTGAGAACCGCCCCGCAGACACTGCTTCCTGAAAAGAGATGGCCGTTGGGGGGGGGGGGGTGCTTGTGGACAGAGCGGAACCTGCTGTGCTTGAACTCAGCGAGCTCCTACCATAAGCGCACTCTGGCAGCGAACAGGTCAGAGCCAGGCCCTCCTGCCCTCACAGCCTCCTGGTTGGGGGGCAGGAGAGGCAGACACAAGCGACTACGCAGTTCCGGGCAGTGACGCATGGAGCCTGTTAGAGAAGGTGTTCCTAGAGCTGGGGGCCCTTCTCGACCATCCTGGAAGGCCTCTGTGAGGAGGGAACATCTGAGAGCAAAGGAAGAGCTGGCCTTGGGAACAGCGAGTGTAAAGATGATGAAAGAACATGAACGCAGCGTGGAGCCAAAGCCACCCACCCCCGTCATGGCTGCCTGCAGACAGGGAACCACCGCTCTGATACGAGGCCTTGGTGGGGAAGCACGTGGGACAGTGTCCTCAGGGTGCCTGGCCCCTGGCACGGGCTCCACAGACACCTGTCCCCTCCGCTCTCCTTCTAGCGCTCTGTGGCCCTCCCAGGCCACGCTCTGTGTCTTTTGCACTTCTCGCGTCCTCCGCACGTTTCTGCGCCAGACCCAGCGCCAAGCAGGTGCTGGATACGTGTTTGCCGGATGAACCAACACCCGACGGCCCTTCTCACCAAACCCTGAGGTCCGGCAGGGAGCACATGTGAGGACAGCCCCCGAGGAAATCCTACCTTGTTCTACAAGGAATCACTGGATGGAGTCTGTGACTCCGAGAGGTGGTAGAGGCAGAAAAGACAAAGGGATTCCAGAAGGTGGGAGGAGGGGTCGCCTACACAATTGGAAAATTTCACAAAGTCCAGATTTCAGGCTATTTTTAAAATATCTGAAGCTCTGGCAACCCCAAGCCTGCCTATTCCCATGGCAACACCAGCTGGTGCTGAGCACCGCTGCCCCCTTGAGACTGGACATGCGCTCTGCACCTTCGGGTGCACGGGGCCACTCGCGGTGGCCCACACCTAGCCCACCCTGCTCATCCACATCACCTGGCCCCGTGGGCATCTGCGTCGGCCAGCTCTGGTTTAAGGCATTTCACGAGCAGAAAGCAGTGCTGGGGACATGGGGACTGAGACGTCTGCTGAATCAGCCTGTAATCAGGGGTTCCCCTCCCTCAGGTTCTTAGAGCAGTCGTCCAGTGTGGAGGTTTCCAGATCCGCAGAAATCCGTGCTCTGTGCTGGGTTCAACGGGCAGGTGGGCTCCGGAACTCCTTGGCCACGCCCTGGAGGTGAGAGATACAGTTCCTGATTGGCACCAGCAGGGAGCGCCACTGCTGGCCTGCCCTGGGCTGGGGGCTCTGGGCGCAGAGTCCCTCCACCATCCTGGCAGCTGTGTCCCTGACTTTTCCTACTTGGGGTAACAGCTGAGGCCCAGCCTGCCTGGCAACATGACGGGCTCGGCTGTGACTGGCTGGGCCAGGATATACTCCAGGTGCCCAAGGACAGCCTCAGGAGCCCCCACCTTCCCCCTGCCTCCTGGAAGCCCCTCCAACCTGCGACCCCCAGGGCCAAAGGGCACCCCTGCCAGGCTCCCTTCTCCTAGCAACCACTTCCCTCCCTCCTCTTCTTCTGGGACCACTCAGGCTTCCCGAAGCCCCCCTTCCCTTGGGACTGACCCTCAAATTCAGGGTTTTATATACTGCGTGCTTGGCACTGTGTTCAGGGTTTTATATACTTTATTTAAAATCCCCACAATCCTATAAGGTAAGAATCAATCCCCATTTTACAGGTGGGAAAACTAAAGCTTAACCAGGTGACACAACCCCCCAAGGCCACGGAACTAGCAAGATTCCAATTCAAGCATGTAAGACCCCTCTTTCCTGAATGGCCTTGCTCCTAGTGAAGGAAATTTTAGAATAAATGGAGGGGAAGGAGGGATTGGTTAGGGTTTGAGGGCAGAGGACAATCCTTTGTTCAGGTCCATACCGGACACCTAGTCTGTTAAGAGCCACCCAAGGACAGGGACTGAATCTGGGGCATGTAAGCCAGTGATGAAGCCTTCAGAGTAGCTCTTGGCCCTTGAGAATTTAGTGAACATCTCTCCATCCCTGCCTAGGGCCACAGTCTGAGCAGCGAGACAGGCCCCAAACATGCTGCAGCTTCTGACTTCTTGAACCCATGATGGGTTCAAGAACCCATGAGGGGCCAGGAGGCCCCCTCACCTAAAAGGCTCGAATGACCCACCCAACCGGATGGGAACTTTATGAGGGCCAAGAGGCCCAGACTCCACACAGTGAATTTAGGCACCACTGAACATGACTCCATTGGTGACCCACAAGCCTCAAGATCTTCCCCACCCCCGCCTACACAGGACAGAGAAGCCGAGAGAATCATCCGCCCCTCTGAGACGATCACAGCTCTGTCCCAGCCCCTGGAACCAAGGCTACCACTGAGGTGGGAAAAAGGCTTCTGTCCAAGCTGCTTATCCAACTCACCTCCCATTTCCCCAAACATGCCTGCACTCATACCCCTGGGTCTGCTGGTGTCTCCCCGATTCTACCTCCCCATTGTCCAAACCCAGTGTAAAAACCACCACCTTCTCCAGACAATCCACGGTAATCCAATCCATCAAACCTAATCACTCTTTCCCTCTCTGGAAAGGACTAGAACCCCATGGACCTCTCCTGACCTCTCCTGTGGCATTGAGGCCAATCCCCTACGTGCTGTCATTGTTTCTGGGCTGCTGTTTTCTTTGACAGCAAACAGGAGGGTAGAGCAGGCACCTATCTCCTAGCATGGGGCCTCATACATACACAGCATAAAGTACGTTGGAAGGTTGGAGGGGTGGGTGGACAGACAGATGGAGGGACAGATGGACAGACGGACAGACGGATGGATGGTGAGATGAACAAACAAATGAACAGGTGAGTGGGTAAGAGTAGATGGCCCCCAGAAAGTTCACTGTGGTCCCCATAATTGGCCAGAACACCTAGACTCCCCACTATTCCCCGCAGAGTAAGATTTCCCTGTTTTCACTTGTCATAGCGTGTCCTCTGCTTCCCTGAAAGACACACCATGCGGAGAAGTACGCTGAACCTTCGCTGAACCTTGGTCTCTGTGCGTGTAAGGTGAGGACGTTGGACTTGAACTTGAGGACTCTTTGGGCCCCTCCAGCTGAAGACACATGCCTGTGCTGGGGCCCAGCAGGGACGAGGGCCACTGACTGAGCCCCGTGCGACTCAAAGGACAGCGGGATGGGTTCCGACTAGAGACGAAGGGGTGAAAGGGAGAGGGAAGGAAGGAGGAAGAAAACCGCATTTCCACATCCCAAGCTAAAAATGCATTTAGCATGTGAGATTTCCCAGATGCAACATTTCTTTAAAGAAAAAAAAAAAAGTTAATTTCAACCTATTCGATTTAGTATCACAGCAAGGCCAGAGTGAGTGAAGGATCCTGTAATGTAACTGGAACCGCTTCGGGCAGAGCCGGCCGGGGTCCGAAGATGCCAAAGGAAAGGGTGAGCCGGGGCAGGCGCGGGGGACGGAGGGGCCACTTTCTCTCCGCCTTCCCTCCTCTCACCGCTGCCTTATGCATTGATCCTACAAACCCAATATACTATCTGAATAAAAGATTTCTAGAGAGGTTGTGTAAGCCACTTAACTAATGAGGAGCAATGAGAGGCCCAGAGGGAGGTGACTTGCCCAAGGTCACCCAGCAGGTTCATGACGCAGTCCCTGGGGGCCTAAGAGAATGCCTCAGTCCAGATACGTGAATCCAGGCACGTTCCCTGGGGGCTCGGGCCGCGCCCCCCCCCAGCTGGGCTTGCACATCTGTACTCTGGCTCACCTCCAGCAGCCTCCACGGGAAGTCACCAGGCTCCTTTAGACAACATTCCGCTAGGACAGGAACAGACGGATAACGCAGGCCCAATTAGGCACCAGCAAATCTCACGGGGGGGGGGGGGGGGGGGGGCGAACGCCTGGAACAGGGGGGCTCGAGCGGCGGCTCAGCTCTCTGCAAGCTTCGCAGTCGAAAACCTTCCTAAAACAACCCCTTGGCTGCTTCGGAGCATAATTGAATCTTCCTTTGATGACTCCGGATCTCGCCCTGCCTCAGGCCACTCTGAAAACATCAATTACTGCTGGGTCCAGGTGGGGAGCAGAGCCCCAGCGGCTGACCCCACCCCGGAGGGGGCGGTGGTGAGGGACTAGGAGAGACTTCAGGGGCGGAGGCTAGCCTGAGCCAGGGAGCTGGGTGTTGCCTGGGTGGAGAAGGGGACCGAGTCCTCCCCAGCCAAGAAGGGGAGCCCTAGGTGGGCCCCCCAACCCCCCAGAGCAGATAGGACGGGGCTGCTCCCCAAAGTCCCTGCAGGTAGAACCAGAGGGCAAAAGCACGCAGGAGGGACACTGAAAGTCAGCCAAGGTGACGCTTCTAAGGGAGAGAGCCCACGAACTCTGCAGACGTTGGGTCCACACCGTCCCTGTCCTCCCCGGCTGGGAGACCGTGAGCAAGTTACTTAACCTCTCTGTTTCTTAGTCTCCTAATTTACAATGCTTGGAGTAGTAATGAGGCCATGAGGTCACCTGAGCCTCCTGCTGGCTGCAGAAGAATGAGGGTCAGACCACAGTCCCTGAGGAAGAAAGGTCTGGAAGAACATAGATCAGAAAGCACACGGGGTTGGCTCTCAGGTGAGGCTGGGTATTTTGTTTTGTTTGGCCTATTTGTGTTCCCCATGTTTTATGCAAGAAAAACATTATTAGAGAGTTAAAATAATTCAGAGAAAAGAACAAAACACCAGGGACCACGATTTGTCCCCAAAGGGACACAGCTGATCAGAAGAGAAGCTGTTCCCCTGAGCCTGGGACCCAGGCAAGGGAGCCCTGGCTGCCAAGGAGCCCAGCGAATCACAGCTGGATTCAGCTCAGGGACAGACAGCCGTGCCACTTTCTGCTGGACCCGCCTCACCATTTCCCAGGGGACAAGTCTCCAGGCCCGTTCTTGGGAGGCACCAGGCAGGGAAAGTGATGCCCGGCAGAATGTCTTCTGCCCACACACACAACACCCCTCTCAGAGCTATCCCACAGACCCTCTGCACAGAGATGACCCAGGGCCCTCAGGACTCAGACCAGACCCCACCCAGACTACCCTCAGGCCAGCCTGCCCTAATCACCTACCCCTCAGTCTGGCCAGCACCCCCTCTGGGCTCAGCCACACCACCCGCCAGCCTTTGCTGAGGCAGCCCTCTGAAGACGGCAGGGCTCGGTGTGTCCACAGCGCCCTCCCATGCCAGCACCATTAATACTCAGAAGAAAGTCAAACATTAGCCTGAGGAACTTATGCCTTATATAAGTCCCCCTGGGGGCAGGCACAAAAACATCTCCTTGGAGCTGAGCTGCCCCAAGTGCAGCAGCTGCTGCCGGACCCTGGGATTCAGCCACATTCCACCGCCGGCCCCAGCGGAAGGAACTGGGCCCCCACCAGCTACCAGGTAAGGAGGAATGGGGACCCCCCGCCCAAGCCCCGGCCCATGTAGGCCCCTGAGAAGCCCCCAGGGCTTCTGGCCTTGCTTCCTTTCTGCGACTGGCTGAGCCCCTTACGCCCTCTGGGACCTGCCTGGGACTCCTTCCACTGCCCCAGTCTGGCGGACCCCGGCCCAGAGGACAGCCGAGAGCCAGAAGGCTTGGGGCTTGGGGAGACTTTCACAGCAGGCGACCTGGGCTCTTCCAAGCCTGTGTCCGCTCAGGGTGAGCAGGGACCTCCCCACCTCCCCCCATCACCACCATCTGGCCCCTGTTGCCAATGTCCATGGCCAGGGCCCTGGGGTCCCAGCTGTCCTGTGCCACACGTGCACGTGGCCTGTGTGAGCAGCCTCGCGGAGCACAGGTAAACTCACACACCCAGCCACATGCCCAAGCTCCCACAGCTGCGCCTTCCACTCCAGCCTCAAGACACACATCACAGCAGACACCCCATGGACACACACACCTGGACACACGCCGCACCTGCGGTCCTGTGCCTGGACACACCGCTGGGTATGTGCTCACGTATCCACGTGTGGACACACACCTGAGCCCCACATCTGTACACGTTTATATGCATGCTGTTCCGTGCACCTGGCCCACTGTCCCACGGTGCTCCCACACCTGTCCGCATAGGCACACCAAACTCAAGTGCATACTCCCCTGTCCCTCGCCAGGTGCCTTCCTGCAGCTCTTTTTCATCCACCATGGCCTTCTCTGAGCTCATGGACCGAGTGGGCAGCAAAGGTACCTTCCAGTACCTGAATATGGTCTTGCTGGGTCTCCCAGTCCTGGGCCTGGCCAACCACTACCTGCTGCAGATCTTCACAGCGGCTACGCCGCCCCACCACTGTCGTCTGCCCCCCAACGCCTCCGCTGGGCCCTGGGGGCTCCCCAAGGGCCTGGATGGGAAGCCTGAGACGTGCCTCCGTTTCATATATCCGCCCAACACCAGCCTGCCCAACAACACCCAGGGGGCCACAGAGCCATGCCTGGACGGCTGGGTCTACGACCTCCACACCATGGACTCCATTGTGACTGAGGTACGCACAGAGGGGGCCCTTCTTCCTCCACTCGCTCAGGGAAGGGACAACAGTCTGGGCTCTAGTCTCCCTGGGACTGGGACCAGAGGCCGGGTCGCTGGGCAGGCAGAGAGGAAGGACCTGGGTGCAGATGCCGACGAACCAGAAAGTTCAGTTTCTTCACGTTCAGAGTAACCAGCCCATTTCTAGGACAAACCCAGTGCTAAGCTCTGAGGATACAGAAGTGCACTGTCCTTGCTACCCAGGGTCCTCAACCCTGCAGGACATCACCCGAGGAAAGGACCCCATAAAGAAATGTAAATTTACAACGTCAGAGTACTTAGGGCTGTGACCTTAGACTAGGGCTGCCTAGGGCTGGACATGGGGGCGGGGGGGGTGGGCGGTGACGTGAGGATGTGGGGGGGCAGTCCCGGGGGGGACAGTTCCCTGAAGAAGTGACCCTCAAGCTGAGCTAATGTCCTTCAAGAGGTCACCAGGCAACAAGGAAAAGGAAGGAAATTGCATCTTGTGTGAAGGTCCCGAGATGGGAGTGTGTGTGGAGGAGGGAGCGGCGCCCAAGGTGGCAGGGTTGCCCAGCAGACCTCCCAACCGCCCCCTCCCGCCATGAGTTATGCCTGGGTTCACCTCCCATGCATTCAACCCTTAACTTCTTTCCTGATTCTGTGACCTGCCGTCCCGGGAACGACAGAGATACAGAGGTACGTCCGGCCCTCCGCCCTCAGATGAACTGACAGGCTAGTCAGGAGACCGTGGTGCGGGGAGGCGAGGAGAAGAACCAGGAACGGGCATTTTGGGAAGGATCTGCAATCCGCCAGGCACATTTTGGTGCTTTGCAGACAGTTGTGATTCTCACCGCGATATCTTGTCGAACGTGATTTTTGCTCCTTCTACAGATCAGAAAGACCAAAACTCAGAGAAGGGAAGTGAGGGTCCAGTATCACACAGCTGGTCGGTCTTGGGGACTGGATTGAAGGCAAACGCTCGCCCCTAAGAGGCACAGAGGGGGGTAGGGGTCCACGGTGGTTAGAAGGAGGGACGAACTGCAGGATTCTAGCGGGATTCCCTGGAGGCTTCCCGGAGGGCGCGTGGCATCTGAGCCCTGAACAGAGAGGCCGCTGTTTTGCCTCATCTGAGAGCTGCACTTCCAACGGTTTGCCCTGCCCCGGTTCTGCGCTAGGCGTGCTATAGGTGAGGGCTCCCGGAATCCCAGGCGGCAGCACACGGAGCCTCATCCTCAACTTTCCCAAGAATACCTGTGCTTAGGACCTGGCAGAGGTGGGATTTGAACCCAAGACTCTCTAACTTCCTAGTCTGTATAACTGTTTTTCACGTGTTCCGTGAATATTTATTTATACATAAAGCACTTACTACATGCCAGGCCCTGTTCCAAGCACTTGAGAGTTATTAACTTGAGAAATATTCTTCTTTTTTTTTTTTTTAAGATTTTTATTTATTTATTTGACAGACAGATCACAAGTAGGCAGAGAGGCAGGCAGAGAGAGAGAGAGGAGGAAGCAAGCAAGCAGAGAGCTCGATACGGGGTTCGATCCCAGGACCCCGGGATCATGACCTGAGCCGAAGGCAGAGGCTTTAACCCACTGAGCCACCCAGGTGCCCGGAGATATTAACACTTCTAGCCTTGTGGACAGCACTGTAAGATAGTTTGTATTATAAGCTCATTTCTCAGATGGGATGGAAAAGACGAAGCCTGGAGGTTAAGGAGCTCCTTCAAGTTCACGCCAGGAGCAAAGGGGCAGATTCAGGATCCTAACACGGGCTCCCGGCCCCAGAGCCATGCTCCGAGCTATGACACCCGCTGACTCTCATAACCCTGGGTCATATTATAGTTGCCTTTTCTCCCCTGGGCCAAGCTCACTGGCTGAAATGCAGCAAACAAACACTTACTAAAAACTATATGCCTACTGCTGAGGACAAAGAGTCACAGTCCACCTGCTCCCTCCTGCCCTCCAGGAACTCAGCTCTAGCAAGAGACAGAGCCACCCCTCGAGGACCCCTGGCCATGCGTGCAACACGCAAACTTCCTGGGACAGAGATTTCCAGCTGCTTCCCTGTATCCCCAGCAGCTAGAACGGAGCCTGGCCCAGAGGGGGCAGGGGGGCCCAGGAGGGCCAGTTGGAGTCAGCGACCCCCCGCTGGGTGTGACCAGGAGAGAGGAAGCAGGCAGGTTGAAGTGGGCAAGCGTGTCCCAGGCCAAAGCAACAGTGTGGGGGGTCAAACGCTTGGTCACAGGAGCAGGATAAGAGCAAAGCGGTCAGGATGGCAAGAGACAGGGGAAGGCTAGAGGCGCGAGCCGTGGAGCGTGGAGGCCACCAGACGTGGGGCTGGAGAAGAGGCCGCCCGGCTTAGATGCTAAGGAGAGGGTGTAGCCTCTGTCCCTAGACAGCAGAGAGCCCTCGAAGGGTGTTGAGCAGTAGAGGGGTGTGTTCAGATCACCTTCCCTCTGACGGCAGGACGGAGAGTGTCTGGTGGAGAGTTCTAGTCTAGGAGTAGGAAGACCGGTTAGCAGTTCACCACAAGGATCCAGGGAAATGAGGACCAGTGGAAGGGACAGTGGGAATAGATACCAGAGAGTTTAGGGAGTCAGAATCCATGGGACTTGGGGACGCAACGGACATGGAGGTGAGGGGCGGGGAGGGCATCAAAGATGCCTCAATACTATGAAATTTCCAAATGTATGGGCGACTTGCTGTACAGCTGGCCCCCAGGAAATCAGAGAGGAGGAGTGAAAGCCACCATCCCTGTCTGTCCTCTGAAAACACGGAAGCTAGCTGGAGGGACAACAATCAAGCAGGAAGCAGTGACATAACCATCATCGCTACACCTGGGCTTTCCCCATGCCTCAGGGCTGGCCTTTATTAACCCCTTCAATCTTCACAACAACCCTGAGGCTGGCACCTTAATTGTCCCGTTAGTACAGCAGAGCAAACAAAAGCACAGGCACCACCATCAATGGTGGAGCTGGGACGTGAAGCAGGGCAGGCAATGGGGCTCCTTAAGGCTGCATAACCCCACCCACAGTCGGTCCCTCTGACCGAGCACCCTGTGGCCCCAGTGGGCTGCTGTTCACAGAGCCCCCTCCCTGGCTGGTGGCTTCCTCCTGGACAGGGAATGTAGGTCCTCAACCCATCTTGTTTTTTTCCCCCTTAAGACTTATTTATTTGGAGAGAGAGCATGATTGGGAGGGGCAGAGGGAGAAGGAAAGAGAAACTCAAGCAGACTCTAGGCTGAGCGCAGAGCCCAACGCAGAGTTGGATCTCACAACCCTGAGATGACAACCTGAACAGAAACCAAGACTCAGACGCTTAACCTACGGCGCCACCTAGGCGCCCCTCCAAACATCTTTTGCATCCCTGCGCCAGGAGCACAGGAAGGGCTCAGCGGATGCTGAACGAAGGCCAAGGCCATGCCTGGCAGAGGCCCTCAGGGGGTCTCGGATCCTGCTGACTGCTGGCAAGTGGCTTCCCCTCCAGGGAGCCTGGCGAAGAATAGAGGTTGCAGGTCTTGTCCTTGGTCAAGCATCCGTTCACGTCTGTGCCAGCCAAGTGCCCAGACACCTTTCCAGCCCTTGGGGGGAAGGAGGGGCATCTGCATCCCGACAAACGCAGGGGTTCACCAGTCCTCAGGGTACTGTACCCTCTTCTGGGTCGGCCTGGCTCCCTGGCTCAGCAAGGAGTCCCTGCCCAGCTGGGCCAGACCCAGCGATTTGCTGGTTACCAGCACAGTGATTTTTCTGTTGGCAGCTCTATCTGGGGCAAATCCGTCCTCTACCTGCCTACGGTGGGGCGAGCAGGATTCAGTTCCCCATGGGGCGGGGGTAAAACCGTGGCGGGGCCTTACCTAGAGGTGGGTCTCTGGAGCGGAGGCAGGGTCTGGATGTGCCAGCCCCGGTGCGGAAGGTGGTAATAAGGGTGTGTGGCACCTGGCACCTGACTCAGTGACCCTAGTTAGCGGAGGCCAGGGGCCACCCCCCTGACCGACCGCGTGTGCTCGTGATCCAGGGTCAAGCAACAGAGTTCACATCCTGACTCTGCCCTGTACTAGGAATCCCATGAGGCCAGAAGTCTCAGTTTGCTCATCCGTAAAACGGAAGAACAGAGCAAGGGTGAGCCCGACAGGAGACCACGCAAGGCCCCTGTGGAGCCTTCAGCTATAATGTCTGTGGCCTCTGTGGCTGTTGCCCTCACTATTATGGCTAATAGAGGTGTCCTGAGATTAGAGGGGTTGTCCCCACCAGAAGAGCAGGGGAACCTCCAGGAAAAGGGGAATCAGCTGTCACAGCACTTCCCAGCTCCCCTGAGCAGCTTAGCCACACTCCACGGCTTTCACCGAACCCTCCCCTCGTGGAAACAGCAAGCCTGAGTGTGGGTCCCCACTCCACTCTCACAGCCCGTGACTTGGGGCATCAGCCCCCCTCTCCGCCTCAGTTCCTGCATCTGCATAACAAGATAACAAGGAACTTCCCTCCCAGAGGAGGAGGCGCAGGTGGGGAGGACTGTTGGCCAGGATGGGAGTGAGCACAGGGCAGGGTCCAGCCAGAGTGGAGGGAGTCTCCCTCCCCCGCTGATCCCCTAAGCCTTCCTGGCAGAGGCGACCACACATTCCTTTCTCTGAGTTCCACAGAGATAAGGTTGGAATTTTTCAGAAAGAGCTTTACCAGGACATTAAGAGGAAACAAAGGCCTTTCTTTCAAGTCTGGCAAGTGTGGGGAGCATGGATTGTGGGCTCTGGGTTCCCTGGAGGGGAGCTGTGGCCCGCAGCTCCCACACGACTGAACCTCGGTCCTGTGGGTGCCCGGCTCAGTCTGGGGGTCCAAGTGGACCCCTCCGATTCCTCTTTGGGCCTTGAGTTTTCCTGTTCTGTCACCAGTGCCTGTAGGTCTGGCAACACGACGAGAAAAAGGGCATGATGACAAACTCAAAGGCAGAGAGGAACACACACCGTGTAACCCGACTAAAACCACAGACCACATGTGGCCCAGCCTGTGCATGGAGTCAAAGTCAAAGGAGCATAAACCACACACCCTCAACCCCTTTGAGACTAACCGAGCCTTCAGCCTTCTCAAGGGTCTTGTACAGCTAACCACACAGAAGCATGCCCCAAATGTCTCTAGGTATCTTCCCTCCCCCCCAGAATTCCAGGATGCCTTTAAAAATCTCTTCAGTTCTCTCTATTTCTGGTTCCCTCATGGCCAGACTCTTCCATCCCCAATCCCCTTCCCATCACCACCTACCAAGCCCACAGGTACTTCAAACATGCAGGAACCACACAGTGTATCTGTTTCCTAGAATTTCCATATCAAAGTGCCACAAATAGGGTGGCTTAAAATAACAGAAATCTATTGTCTCACAGCTCTGGAGACCAGAAGTCCAAAATCAAGGTGTAGGAATGCTCTCTCCCAAGGCTCTAGGGAGGATTCCTTTCTTGCATCTTCTAATTTCTGATGATTGTCCGTGAGGCTTGGTGTCCCTTGGCTTATCCAATCTCTGCTTCCATTGTCCAAGACATCCTCCCTATGTGTCTGTAACTTCTCTTCTTATAAGAACACCAGTCACAGAGGGTTAAGGGCCCCGACCTACCCCAAGACGGCCTCATCTTCACTAATCATATCTGCCACAATGCGATTTTCAAATAAGGTCACATGCTGAGGCACTAGGGGTTAGAACTCCAGACTAACTTTTCACGGGACACCATTCAACCCATAGCAGTTACACGTTCCAGATCCGAGCCCCATGGATTTGTGCTGATCTGCAGGGCAACCCTGGCCACAGTTTTATCATCAACTCCAATGAGTTTTATTAACCATGAAATCTCTGGGAACAACTAAGTGTGCATTTGAAACCCAAGATTTTTTTAATGTCTAACCACAAAGCTCTTGTTCTAAGCTTTAAACCCTCATTTCACCATTCCCTAGTAGACAGTTTGCCATAGACGTTTTTCCAGCCTAATTGTGAAGTTTTTCAGTCCTTCCTGCTGACACGGGATTATACATCCTATGTTTATAGCCTAGACACTCTCCATCCTGACATATGCTCATTGTGGCAAAGCAAAACTCTCCTCCAGGTGGTATCTGGAATGTGGACCATAGGACCTCTCATTTCGACATCAGCATATCTTAACCACTAAGGTTCTCCCTCTCTCTGTTCTTCCTGTAGAATGCTCACTCCTTCAATCCCACCTATATTTACTGAGTGCCTACTTTGTGCCAGGCACCGTCCTAAGCAAGGGAAGTACAATTGTGACCAAAACAGACGAAACACTGTACCCTCATCAAGATGACGGTCTTGAGGGAGAAATAAACACACAAAAAGGAACTATGTGTTATAGCTTATGGTACAAATGCTATCGAGAAAATAAAGTGGGGTGGAGTGAAGTAGACTGGGAGTTACGATTTTAAATAGGGTGGTCAAGGAGGCTCTCGTTGAGAAGATGATGTTTGCGCAAAGGTCTGTGAGAGGTGGAGAAGCAAGTCAAGTGGCTCTCTGAAGGGAGAACTTTCCAGGCAGAGAAAATGCCATATGCCAAGTCTCTGAGGTGCCTGAGATGTCCGAGGAACAGCAGGAAGACCAACACCAGTGGAGTCTGTGGAGAACGTGTAGTAGCCAATGAGAGCAGAGAGGGAACAGGGATAAGTCTGCTCATCCTGCAGCGATTTATGGGCCATTATAAGGATTCAGGCTTGTTTTAAACATGAGTCAGCCCATTCTAGGAATGGTGTTTCCTTACACGGCTCAGCTTTCAAGCAGAAACTGGCTCGTGACCGTTATTCTAATGCATACCTCACCGCAAGTAGTGTGGTAGAAACCAAGACGCGGCGATCTAGTCTCAGACCATACAGAAGGGCAACAGCCTTAAACTAATCCAAATTGGCCTGACATTGACCCTCTCAGGATCCAAGCAGAAAGATTTGTTCTTGAGACACTAAATAACATGGAGGTTGGAGGGGAGGGAATCAAGTGTCCATCTACAACTTCTGGTGGGATGTATCAGGATAGACTATGCTGCCATAACTAAAGGGTCAATGATAATTCAAGGGCTTGCAGGTCATAGACGTGGTTCTCTTTCTCATGCAAGAGTTCTAAGGTGGGAATTTCAGGTCGATGGGTGACTCTGCCCCATAGGGTCATTCAGGGACCCAGACTAACAACAGTTTTGCCATCTTCAACACATGACTTCCTGAGTCGTTCTAGTTGTCACCATTCCCATCAACAGGAAGGGGGGAGACAATCAAGTCCAGACCAATGCTTCTCCCTTAATCAAACGAGGTGGAAGTAATAAGCATTTCTTCCGCTCCATTGCACTGTCAAGAACCTGCCCCCACTCAGAGACTGGGTCACCTGAGAAATGTGCTTACTGTGGAAGGGGTGGGGTGTGAATGAAACTAGCCGGGTGCTAGGTCTTTACTTCAGACTTTCCTAAAGCAGTTTTCCACAGCATGCCACAATGTACCAGAAGTTTCTCCAGGCACCCTCTGGTGTACTCCTCCTCACACCCCTCACTTCCTCCTTCACCCTTTGCCCTCCCACCATGCCACACACATACCCTGAAGCCTCCCTTCTCAACCAGAAGAGCCCATTGGGTTTGCTGGCCATGCTGGGCTGCCTGGAGATAGCTGACCTGGAGTCTTCATCCACCCCATCCCCCTCGCTTCCAGCAGAGGAATGTGGACAGGGCTCCCTGGGACGTATGGTTTCTCGCCCACACTGTTTCACTTCCAAAACATTCTTGTGAGGCATTTCTACTGAATAAAATTCTCCACTTCATTACACAAGTAGTTCAGGACGGCTAGACAAAGGGTGCGTGTTGGGGATTAGCAGAGATTAGGCCAGACAGGTAGGCAGAGGCGAGAGCATGAGGGCTTTCTAAATCTGTGCTAACAGAGCTTTCTCCTTACCCAAAGGGCAGGAGGAAGCCAGGGAGTCCTTTAGGCAAGACAGGAACCTGACCTGAGAGGGGTTTTAGGAAGCCATTCAGGTTAGCAGGGGAAGCAAGGACAGGAGGAACTGAAATCGAAGGCTGGGAGACCTGTCCAAAGATCGCCACAGTGATCATCAGCAGGCCTCAGTCTCTTTATCTCTAGAATGGGGATGATGACGGTCGTCATGCCCCGTCATGAGGTGGTTGTGGGAACTGAAGAAGTTAAAGCTTGGGAAGTATTTCCTTACAGCAGTGCCTGGTGCATTGTAAGCCTTCCATAAAAATCGGCCATTATTATTAATCTTGCACTAAGATATTAGTAGAGATAGAAGAATCCAGATTCCAGAAATATTCAAAAGTTAGAAACTGGAGGATGGCGTGGGGATGCACTGGAGAAGATGAGGCAAAGGACAGGCTCCCAGTCCGCGAACCATGGGTGACAAGTCTTATGACAAGTCTTATGACTCAGGAGGTGACCGTAAGACATCATCGAGGTAGAATTTTCAAGAAGGCAGCTGAACTGACTGTTCTCCAGGCCAGAAGAGAGGTTGGGCTGAAGATACGGGTTGGAGTGAGTCTTCCTCATAAAATAGACACTGAAGCCAGAGGAGCAGGTTATGCTCCACTCAGGAAAATGGATAAAAAGAGAGAAAGCTCCAGAAAGAGTCTTAGGGAATCTTTAAGAGAGAAAGGAGCCCATGGAGGAAGAGGAGTGGTAAATAGGGAGAGAGAGACCAGAGGGAAGGAGAGGTCAACATCAGCAGCATCAGGGCAGGCCAAGCTATAGAAGGTTCCAGTGCGCTTAGTGAAAAAGACATCACGGCGACTCTGGTGAGCACAGTGACAGTGGAGTGGTGGGGGCGGACTAGAGCAATGAGCAGAAGATGAGGCCAGGCTGAGAGCAAGTTTAGCTTCTCTTCCAAAAGATTCAGCTTTGAAGGGAAGGGGGAACCGAAAGCGAATGTGGACCTGAAGGAGCCGTCTCAGAGACACAGACAGATGTGGGATGGAGCCAGGTGTCAGCCACAGAGCCGTGCCCGCATGGAGGAGAGGGAAAGAGCTAGGCTGCAGGCCGGCCCTGACCTTGCAGCACGGGGTGCAGGCGAGTTGGGAGGGGACGAGCGCAGGAGTTGAGAACATACCTGGAAGCAACAGCTAAGCAGACTCTACAAGCCCCTGACGGGCCACATACACTGGAGAGGAACTGTCATTGCACCCCAGGGGTCAGGGACCCAAAGAGCCACAGGCAGACCCAAGGAGCCCCGGGCTGGGCTGAACGCAGAGCTGGCGCCTGGGAGGGGGGTCCAGGTTCGGGGAAGTCTGGTGAGGACGCCAGGAGCGGGCCGGCACCGTGGGGCTCCGGCAGAGCTTGGCTGGGAGGGCCGGTCTGGACCGAGCCAGGCTGGCACAACCTTTCTCCTGTGCAGTGGGACTTGGTGTGTGACTCCAGAAGACTGAAAGAGGTGGCCCAGTCTGTCTTCATGGCGGGGATACTGATTGGGGGGATCGTGCTGGGAGACCTGTCGGACAGGTGAGACACGGGGGCCTCTGGAGGGGAGGCGGCACGGCACAACCTACGGGGACATCCCACCTCACTCTGACCACCTATGCACTGCCCCCAAAGAGGCAAAGAACTGGGGGAAGCAGGAAGGACCATCCCTGGTCTGTGGCCTTGGGCATGTCCCAATCCTGCTGGGGTGCAGCCTTCCCTCTGCCCCAAAGCCCTCACAACCGGAGTCTTCCCACCTCCTCAGACCCTGGGAAAGCCTCGAGGTTTTCCGATACGGTATAGAGGCTGTGTGGCCGTGGAGGCGGGTGCATGGACTCTTTGGCTCAGGCCACTGAGCTGGGGCGGGGAGGCGATCACTCATTAACTTGAAACTGTAACTGCCAGCCTTCAAAAAAATAGCAATTACCAGTCAGGCTCTGTCTAAAGAGGGGATTACATGCCCTGCCCAGCCTTTGGGGAGGTGGGGGGTCCGACCCTTTGCCCTGAGGCCTGCAGAGTCATGTCTCACCTAGCTCACCGGGCTAACTCGGTCCTTCCACTCGTCTGAGCTCCAGGTTTGGCCGGAAGCCCATCCTGACCTGTAGCTACCTGCTGCTGGCGGCCAGCGGTTCCGGCGCAGCCTTCAGCCCCAACCTCTCCATCTACACCATCTTCCGCTTCCTGAGCGGCTGGAGTATCTCGGGCATTGTTCTGAGTACCACCATCTTGAGTAAGCCACAGGGGGAAGGAGCAAGGGAGCAGGAGTCGGGGGACCCCAGCCTGAAGCCAAGGGCCTGGCTCAACGCAGGTTCGCTGTGACCTTGGTCGCCTAAGGTGCTGCCCCTCTCAGGATCTCAGAGGCCCCCTCTGAGCATAAGGACAACATCAATCCACAACGAGGACCCCACCCCACCCCCGGGCCAGACACTCTTGGGGGGATGCCATCCCATTCCGTCCACACACACAAGGAGGCCACACTGTTGTCCTGATTTTACAGATAAGGACATTGAAGCAAAATGAGGGAAGTCGTTTGCCTCTAGAGAGACACTCAAGAGTGTGGGCTTGGAGGTGGGGTGGGGGTGCCTGGCTGGCTCAGCGGATAGAGCATGTGACTCGATTTCAGGGTTGTGAGTTCGAGCCCCATGTTGGGCATAGAGATTACTTAAAAATAATTAAAAAAAAAAAAAAAGTGGGCTTGGAAGTCAGAAAGACCTAAGTTTGAGTCCTACCTTCTTGAGCCTTAGTCACAGCATCTGTAAAACGGGGGCGATGAAGCCTTAGGATCAAGGTCAGGTCAAGCAGCTGATGGGATGGTGGGCAGGAGCTGGTGCCCCTCCATCCGGAGGTGGCCCAGGGCCCAACACAATCTTAATCTGGTCCTTGGGCTCCTCCTGCAGATGTCGAGTGCGTCTCCATCCAGATGCGGGCCATCATGTCAACTTTAATGGGTTACTTCTATACCTGTGGCCAGTTCATTCTGCCTGGCCTGGCCTATGCCATCCCCCAGTGGCGCTGGCTACAGTTAACCGTGTCCATTCCCTTCTTCGTCTTCTTCCTGTTGTCCTGGTATGTGGCCCTCTCCTCTACCTCTTACCTCTCCCTCCTTAACGCCCGCGGGGGCCAAACAGGGGGAGACCGTGTCTGACTAGGCTGGTGGACTCTCTCCCAGGACACCTCTGTCCCGGATTTGGGAAGGGCAATCCAGGGAGGAGGAATTAATCCACAAAGGTGTGCGGCAGGACCAGGTGTCTGGGGGGCACTCAGTGGACGAAGGGGCCAAGTTGAGAGGCACAGGGTCAGGCTGTGGACAGAATAGAAAGCCAAGGAGCCTCAGCTTCGTGTGGAGGGAGAGAGAATGAACGTGTCTGTGGTGTTGAAAGGCCTGACCGAGCTTCTGTTTGTGACCCAAGGACCGACCAAGTGGGTGGAGATTAAAGGAGACACATGACTGTGTGGGCAGGAGGAGCCTCAGGAGCAAGTCTGAGAGGCATTTTGAAGGACAAATCCACAGGATTTGGGGACTTCTAGATTTGAGGTAGAAAGGAGAGGAAAGCCCAAACTGGGGAACTGGGTGAATCGAAGTATCTGGGATCAAAGACCCCAAATAGGTCAAGGGCTCACTATCATCACATCGAAGCTAAGGACACGTTGAAAACAGGAACAGAAACTCCAAAGTGTAACTTGTTTTCTGTTTTTTTTGTTTTTGTTTTTGTTTTTTTTAATTTATTTGACAGACAGAGATCACAAGTAGATGGAGAGGCAGGCAGAGAGAGAGAGGGAAGCAGGCTCCCTGCTGAGCAGAGAAACCAATGCGGGACTCGATCCCAGGACCCTGAGAGCATGACCTGAGTCGAAGGCAGTGGCTTAACCCACTGGGCCACCCAGGCGCCCCTGTTTTCTGTTTTTTAAGTAGGCTCCATGCTGGGCATGGAGCCCGGTGTGGAGCTTGAACTCAGGATCCTGAGATCAAGATATGAGCTGGGATCCAGGGTCGGATGTTTAACTGACACAGAGTGACACTTTACTGAGCACTTCCTATGTGCAAGGCCCTGTTCTAGGAGTCTCCTTAAATCATCCGGATCCTCATGACCTCTCTGTATGAAGGAGGCATCACTGTCCCATTTGACAGATGAGGGAACAGAGGCTCAGAGAAGTGAAGCCATCCCCCAGGGTTACACAAAAAGACATAGAAGAGGGACAGACCTCCATTTGAAAATGAGAGTAGAATCTTATAGAAGGGGATGGACAGGTGCTCCAAGGGTCCAGGGTAGAGCCCAGGAATGTTCACAGCCTGGGATGAGAGAAGACAGGGAGCAAAGAGCAGCAGAGCGTCAGCAGGGAACAGTCGAGAGCTCAGGCCCCTTCTCCCTGGGACTTGGGACAAGCCTCACCCACTCTGAGCTCCAAGATCTTCCTAGGCAAAATGAAGATAGTAACGCCTGTCATCCAGGGTCATGGGGGCCTGGTCCACAGGAAGGCTCACTGATGGGGAGCCACCGTTCCTCTTGTTGGGGAGAGGAGGACGGAGTCTGGTCCTTGGTGCCTATGGTGGCCACAGCCACAGCTGACACCCCTCAGACAGGGCTTTTTAAAAATATCATTCCTTCTTCCCCACACCTCCTTCTCCTCTATTTCTCTTTGCCTAGTGACACTCAGGGTCTGCTCAGGGTGAACCAAGCCCAAAAGTACAGCCTAGAGGTGGGGAATGTGAGGTCGGCTTCCCACTCGCCGATCCCAGGACCTCATGCTGTGCTCCTACTCCAGCAGAATTGGTCCTCTGCCTCAAACCCGTCCTCTAGGCCATAACCCTAACCTGAGCCACCTTCTCAAGCTGCCCCAGGACCGAAGCCCTGCCCCTTCTTCGCCCTGGGAGGTGGCCCAAGAAGGGCTGGGGAGGAGGATATACAGGAACGTCCAGCTGTCTAGCTTTGAACATGCCGTCCCTTCCCCAGGATCCACCTGCCTTGGCCCAGGACCAAGGCTCCTAGCTAAGGAAGATACCCAACGATAACAAGTAGCCAGGTAGGGGGCAGAGGAAAGGCTCTTCTGGAAAGGGAAGAAGAGAATGCTAGAATTTGTGCTGGCAGCAGGCAGCCCAGGTGCAAAGCTTGGCCAAGTTTAAATTCCATGAAATCTGCAGTACAACAGCTTGGGTTTCTGGACCTCCTGTCCTGGGCCCTGTTGATGTTGGTGTTCTTCTGGCCCCACCAAAAAGGCTCTGGCGTGGGGGGGGGGGGGGTGTCACTGTGACTTGGTTCTGGCACCCAGGTGGATACCAGAGTCTGTACGCTGGGTGGTCCTGTCTGGAAAATTCTCAAAGGCCCTGAAAATACTCCGGTGGATGGCTGCCCTCAATGGCAAGAAGGAAGAAGGAGAAAAACTCAGCGTGGAGGTAGGAGCCAAGAGGGATTACAGTCTGGACCAGGAACCCTCCTCTTGCCTCTGTTTCCCTGATTCCAAGCCAACATCACATCCAATGCCCCAGGAAAAGTCTTCTAGAGACACCAGGCCTGCACCTCCCTCCCTCCTTCCTCTGGCCCAGCAGCCAATCACTAATGGCACCCCTCTCTTTCCTCTGCCCCAAGGATCTCAAATTCAGCATGCAGAAGGAGATCTCCTTGGCCAAGGCCAAGTACAGCATGGCTGACCTCTTCCGGACACCCAACCTGCGCCGTGTGACCTTCTGTCTTTCTCTGGCCTGGTAACGCACCACACCTCGTTGCTCACACCCGCGCATCGCTGCCAAACAGGAGCGATGAACAAGGCTTCCAGCAGGTTCTCCAAAGGGGAAGGCCTAGGGTACTTGCAAGAGGAATCAAAAGATCCCCTCTCTGGGCTGCCACAGCCCAGCCCCAACCCTGGAAATAAATCTCCTGTGTCCCAGCCACACACCTAGTCCCGGCCATCAGTGTCTGCTTCCCCGTCAGGTCATGCCCACCCCACCCACAAGGCAAATACTCCAAACCCCTTCCTCACTCACAGCTCCCATCCCTGCTATGGCCATTGCCCCATTCTCTGCCTTTCCACCACCGCCCCCACTGGCCCAGCTCTGCCCTCTGGGACCACACGGAGCAAGGCTGGCCCTCACGGCCTGAAGACAGAAATTACGCTTCTCCGAGTCATCTCTTCCATCTGACATTCTACAGCTCCTGCAAAGCCCTCTCCGTGACCTGGTTCAGAGACCCTCCTTTATCTCCACATGAATAGGATCCATATGTCCAAGGACTTCAAAAGAGATCCCACGATTCTGAGAGGGAAAGAGGAAGCGTCTGACCCAGGCACACAGCTTGACTCTCACTTCTCCCATTCTAGATGTTCAACTATTACACAACCAAGAGGGACCATTTCCTACCTCCTTTGGTCTCCCAGAGTCTCACCAGTCCTGATATTCTCTAGAGTCAATTATGTGATTCTTTGCCACCACACCCTAGACCGTGCTCTTGTCAGACATAACAAATCCATCCCAGCACTGAGCCCTGCACAATCTCAGAGAGCTCTCTGAGCAGCCTGTACCGATCAGCTGTGGTTGGGATAAGAAATGAAACTATTCATCTTCCCGATGACCCCATGACCAGTGTAGGGAGAGACCCCAGTCTAGCGGCAGGCACCAACCAATCACTCTCTTCCCCTCAGGTTTTCCACTGGTTTTGGCTACTACAGTCTGGCTATGAGTGTGGAAGATTTTGGAGTCAACCTCTACATCCTCCAGCTCATCTTTGGTGGGGTCGACATCCCGGCCAAGTTCATCGCCGTCCTCTCCATGAACCATCTGGGCCGACACATCACCCAGGCGGGTGCTCTACTCCTGGCAGGAGGGGCCATCCTGGCTATCATCTTTGTACCCTCAGGTGAGAAGCCAGGACTAAGCCAGAGCCCTCTGAAAGCAGCCCAACGCGTTTGTGGGCAACACAGGCTGCCGCCGACTGGAAAGTGGGTTGCCTGGGATCCCAATTCTGCTGGCTCTGCCCCTAATTCTCTGTGTTACCTTGAGCAGGTCCCTGAAACTCTCTGGGGCTCACGTTTCTCATCTAGAAAATGACTCATTTGGGCTAGATGATACCAAAGCTCCTTTCCAGATCTGACCCAGCCTGGGCAAAGTATGGTGGTGTCTGGCCAGTGTGAGGGATCGCTCTGGGATGGAGCATGGTCTGCCTGACATCGCTAAGCGGAAGGCGAGCTGGCATGGGAAAACCACGGAGCTCAGCGCTCAGAGGAGACCCCACAACCTACTCCCACCACGACCTTGGAAAAGCCACGTTTATATAGACGTTTGTGTGTTGGTACACCCATATCCTCCCAAAGGAACGTGAGCTATTTTAGGACCAGCCTATATACAACAAAATATGGGAGAAGGAAATCAGAGCCGGGGAAAACATGGATGCAGCAGGACAGCCCGCAAAGCACTAGAAACAGCAGAGGGGCTCTTACTCAAATTTAAATTAGATCTGAGCTTTCCAACAGCCAAAGCAAAAAGGGAGACAAAGTCTGCCGAGGAGGGAAAGCACTCAGGTGCTTCTGAGGCAAAGACCCGTCGCCTTTTCTTCCCTCTGTAGACTTGCCAACGCTGAGGACAGTCCTGGCTGTGTTTGGGAAGGGCTGCCTGTCCAGCTCCTTCAGCTGCCTCTTCCTCTACACGACCGAGCTATACCCCACGGTCATCCGGTAGGTGCTGGGCTTGGGGCTGACCCAGCCAAAGGATATGGGGTCAGGTGGGATTGTGGCATCCTCCCGCCCCTGCCCAGGGGTCCCACAGCTGTCCTTTAAGACCCACACAGGCTGCCAATCCGTGCCCTGGATTCTCCCAAGGCAAACAGGTATGGGCGTAAGCAACATGTGGACCCGTGTGGGAAGCATGTCGGCCCCACTGGTGAAAATCACGGGGGAGTTACAGCCCTTCATCCCCAGTGTTATATTTGGGACCGTCACCCTCCTTGGAGGCAGTGCCGCCTACTTCCTGCCTGAGACCCTCAATCGGCCCTTGCCAGAGACTATCGAAGACGTGGAACACTGGTCAGTCCCTTGCCTCTGGTCCCACTGGAACTCCTCATTGGGGAAGCAGGTCCCGACCGGCAGCTTTTCCTGAGCTCTCTTTCCCTAGGTCCTGGCAGGCAAAGAAACCAAAGCAGGAACCAGAAGCAGAGAAAGCATCCCAGAAGATCCCTCTGCAGCCTTGTGGACGGGGCCGGGACCCCAGCTGAAGACAGCAGAGCCCTCCTTTCCCTGCCCTTCCGAAACGAATCCTAGCCAGGTCTTCGCCTGCCTCTGGGCTCTGGGGGCACCTTGGGAGGCCCTGAGTAGGTCCATGCTCCAGCCCAAAGGGAACCCTTCCCGTTCCCTACCCTTGTCCTCATCCTCCCTCAGCCAAGGCCATGTCATTCTTCTGTCCAGCCCTTCCCTACAGGCCACCTTCCCCCACTGACCCCAGCCCCCTTCCTCTGCAGTCCCCTTCAGCTCCCTAGCTCAATCTTAAACAAAGACAGCTTCCCTTTCTTGCTCCCCACCCCTTCCTTCGCTGGAAACGTTCAATAAATGGCAATGAACTCAGGCCACCATGCTCAGGAGTGGAGGAAGCAGGGAGAAGGGGGCTGGCCGCCACGCAGACACATGCAATGCATAACCATCCACTGGGGCTTATGTGTCACATGCAGGGTTGGGCACACGGGTACAGAGAGGCTGGACTGATGGGAACCCGTGTGCACGTGTACAAGTGCACAGAGCTGCATATACACCAGGTCTGCTCAGGTTGCGACAACAAGCCACAGGCAGACCACATAAACAACAAACATTTCTTTCTCCCAGTTCTGGACACTGGGAAGTTCAAGATCGAGGCGCTAGCAGACTCAGTCTCCGGTGGGAGCCCTCCTCCTGCCGTGCAGACGCCCACCTTCTTATTGTGTCCTCACTTGGCGGGGACAGTGAGAGAGAAGCAAGGTTTCTGCTGTCTCTTCTTCTGAGAACACTAGTCCCACCATCATGCCCTCCCCCATGACCCCATCTATCCCCAGTTACCTTCCGAAGCCCCCACCTCCAATTACCATCACACCGGAGGCTGGAGCATCAACATACAAATTTGAGCAAGGACCCAATATTGTCCATAGCAAGTCCTGTGCTTGGAAGTACGCTGTGGGCAAGTACGTGTCCCAGCATGCGTGTGAGCAGAGGACAAGACAAGCCCAGAGCCACTGCAGGCAGAAGCCAGCACTGCTCCAGTCCCGATCCAATCCATCTGCTTGCCCCAGGTCTCTGATCCATGGCCCAGACCCAGGCCCCTGGACAGCTCTGTCTCGTGTGTACATGTGAAAAGCGTAGCCATAACCAAGGGCCACCATTGTCACTCTATGTTCCCTGAGTTCCCTCCAATCCCAGCAGGAAGTCAATCCTCCCACTGGGGCTGTGCACCCAGTCCAAAGGAAAGCGCCTTTGGATGTCTTCCCCCTCAGATCTCCTCCACCCATTCACTCTCTCCTGGCTCATTTCTCAGCATATGTCAAATGAGCTCCCGCATCTCCTGTCTTAACAAAAACGAACCAAACCAACCAGCCCCCCTTGGAACCGTATCTCTCCGCAGGGGCCACACCGTCTCAAAATTTCTCTCCTTCATAACTAAACTTTATAAAGAAGTTGGATGCCTCTCGGGCTTGTACCTTCTAACCTTGTACATCTTCAAACTGCTCTCCAGCCTCCTCCCTTCAGCGAAACAGCTGTGCCCCCAGGGCTGAGCTGAACCCAAAGGGCATTTTCATCCTGCCTGTTACTTAGCCTCTCAACAGACTTGGGTCCCCTGGTTTCTGAGATGCGGTGGGGTGGGGAGCAGGGGGCAGGGGGGAAGGGCCGGCAGCAGAGGGGGTGGCGTGTGCAGCTTCCTCCCATACTGTGGCTGCTCTTTCAGACTCTCCTGGAGGGTCTCCTGCAAATGCTACAAAATGTAGTTTCGCCCATCCTGCCCCTACCCCTTCCTCAAAGGTCAACACCCCCAGAACCTGCCAACTGAACTGTTCCATGACCTCCACCTCTGGTCATGACTGTCTGGACCAGGCGGCCCTCCTGAACCAGGTCTCATTCATCACGTGTTCCCTCCTGGGCTGGGAGTCTGAGCCACAGAGGTTCTAGTCCCTGCCGTGGCCCTTGTCCTGGGAAGGAGGGTTAGCATGAGGGTGGGCTGACCCAGAGGCCGGTGGGTCAGAGAAAGCCGGCTGCCGAGAAAGAACAAAGCGAAAGGCACTGAGAAAAGGAGAACCACAGACACGAGGGCCCAGATAAAAAGACTCGGTGAGACTATTCACATTGATTTTTTTTTAAGATTTTATTTATTTATTCATATGAGAGAGAGAAAGGCAGGGAGAGCACAGGAAGGGGGAGTGGGAGACAGAGAAACAGGCTCCCCACTGAGCTGGGAGCCGGACGTGGGGCTCAATCCCAGGACCTGGAGATCATGACCTGAGCCTAAGGCAGACGCTTAACCATCTGAGCCACCCAGGCGCCCCTCACAGTGATTCCTAACGGAGTCCAGGCCCCAGGTCCTCCTCGGCCCTGGATATACTGAGCGCGAGAAAATATCCTGAATTCTCTGAATAGCTTTTGTTTTGTTTAAGCTAAACTCAAATGTTTCCAAACCAAACAATTCCAAAAGCAGCTCCTCTCCTTCTATCATCTCCTAAACACTGACGTTCCCCAGAATTCTTTCCTAAGACCCCTTCCTCCGCCATCCCTTGCCAGGGATGTCCGGTGGAAATGGAATGCAAGCCACTTATGTGATTTGAAGTTCCTAGTAGCTCGTTCTTAAAAAGAGGTAAAATTAATTTTAAGTGTGTGTATATATGATAATAATAATATATTTTATTTAGCCCCAGATATCCACATATTACCATTTCAACATGTAATCAATATAAAAGTTATCGATAAAGGTATTTTACAGCTTTCAGTTCATAGTAAGTCTTCAGAGTCTGGGGTGCGTTTTACCCTATTAGCACATCTCCGTTGGGACTGGTGAGCTCAAGCCCTCAGCAGCAGGTCACGGCCACCAATCAGACAACTCAGACACACTCCAGGGCCGCGACCGCCAGCCGCAGAGTCCACTATTCTCAAATCTGTATTTAGATGTTTGGAAGAGAGCTTACTAAACAGGAGAGAGAGCGTGTTACACCCCCCTGCTTCAACATTTCAGTGACTTCCCAGTGGGATGAAGCCTACATTCTTGTGACAAGGCTGGTCCGACTCAGAGCCCAACCCGCTCAGGCCCCAACCTGCCTCGACTGGCTTCAGTTTCAATACCTTCCCCCTCGCACCTGCCATGTAGCCTCATTCCACTCCTGTCAGTTCCCAGACTGCACCAGCCTCCCCTTACCCCCCTGCCTTTAGTACACGCCCAGCCCTTGATGGCTCCCACCCAGCCCCCACTGCACTTGGGGTGGGGCTCAGTGGGCCACGGGGTGGCTTGGCTGGGGCTCAGCCTGAAGGGAAGAAAACTGGGCTCAGGTAGGAACACTAGCCCCGCCGCCGCACCCCCCCAACTTCCAGCTGTCCAGAATTCAGGGTGGCTCCCAGGATGTCCTGGCCGTAACCATTCCTGAGCTGTTTCAGGGTATTTATTGCAAAGACACGCAGGAAGGTGAAAGGAAGATGCCTGGGAAAGTGCTTCGCAGTCACGTGGTCAGGACACCTGGTGAACCGGGATGCTGGTCAGGATGCACATGCCCATTCTTCTGGCCGTTCCCAAGTCCCCAGCTTGGATTCCACCTTTCCCATCTCTGCTGCTCCTTGAGAGCTCTGGCTCCTCCTGCTTTCCCTACCCCCTGCTCTCAGTCCCTGAACTCAGCCTCCAACTGGCTCAGGGACTTGTCCATGCAAAATGGAGCCCCTCTCTTGGGCAGAATCGTCACACTGAGCCACTGCATTGGTTACTCGCCTCCTGTCCAGGTTTTCCGTGGCAGTTTGTGATGAATTTCTAATTTCTGCACCATTCATTGGCCAGGGTAACCAGGCCATGAGACATACAATTCACAGTTCGGCTCCTTGTTCAGAGTGTTGCCATGTGCCTGTATAGGCACTTGGAGTTGCCTGACTTCTCCCCAAGCCATTCATTTCAAACCCACACTTAGGACTTGTGATCTGAGCAAGAGCATTTCCTCCGACCTGCAAATCATTTATCTGAAAAACCTCACAAAACAACCAAAATCAAAATCACATGTAGTGACACACTTTAAATCCCATTTAACAGAATAAAATTATTTTTTTAAAAAAACTGGATGTCTCAGAAAATCTGAGATATGTGATGGCTGTTAACATGATAGAAAGAGCAATGGAATCAAGAGGGCTGAGATCTAGATGGGTCTGCTGTGTGATCAAGGACAAATCCCTCGCCTTCTCTGGGCCCTGGTCTCCTTATCTGTACAATGAGACGTTTTCATGTGAGCGACAGCATTTGTCTCTGATGGTATGTGGTTCTGTGGCACTTGGCCAATCAGAAGTCCCAGATTTGACCCCTTCTGGGTGAGCATGGCCAGAACTGAAGTCCACATTCCAGTCAGTCCAGGGAGTCCAACTCGGAGTGATTAATGACTCAGAATGTCCCTAAAGGATATTTCGCATTCTGCCAATCATTCGCCACAGGAGCACTTCCGTCCAGAAACCCTCCAGGAGCTGGGGGGCTGGTGGGAAGTCTCCTTGCTAGACAGATGATCCCAGGAGCCAACCACAATGGAGTCCCTGGAGTCTCCAGAGCCTTTTCCAGGCTCAGCTTGGCTTGGAGCTGGTCAGGCCCTAGGGAGGGAGTTCTTCTCAAAAGCAGGGTTGGGCGCATGCTCAGAAAGGGAAGGTGCTTGTAGGACCGCCATCTCCCCCACTGCCCTCAACACTCCTCCCACGCCCCCACGAGGGCACCAAGTCCTGGCAGGAGATTGGCCCCAGAGCCCCCAAGCTGTTTGTCCAGCTGTCTTCACATCCCCAGGCCACAAGGCTCTTATATACCTTGGCCTGGAGAACGTTGTCAGGCATCTGGACACCCACTGGGTCCCAGCCCAGAACCAACACTGGGTGGGGGGAGGGAGGCTGGGCTGAGTTACATCCCTCTCTGGGCCTCCCTATTCTTTTCTGTACATGAGACTGGATGAGCTCTAAGACGTCTTTAGCCGGGCATTGCTCACCTCTAAACCTGCAGGAAATAACCTGTCTTTGAAGTTAGACAAAATAGGTCTGAAGCAGTCTAAGACTTCACGTATCTCAGCGCCTCAAAAGATAGTAAACACCCTCCCAACTTCATCCACGAGATTGTAGCTTGAGTAAACTGTACAACAATAGCAGGGCATCCTGAGTCCTTACAGGAGAAGTCAGAAATAAAACTGCTTCCCCTCAACAATAAGACTTGGAGATTTATCCCTGGGAGAACTGAGAAATACCCCCTCTCTTCACGGGCCTTTGCATCAGCTAATTCGTATGGGGCTTGGATATGTCCCACAAAACTCCAGAACTCTAACCATCTATGCTGTTCAGACATATGCCAAAGAACCTGGTGAGGTGGGATGAACAGACAGCCCATAGAAGGCAGGAAAGAGGGAGGGACAGCCAGAGACCCCAGATGGAAATACCCCACAAAGAAGAGTCTGGCATGAGGGGCACCTGGGGGCTCAGTGGGTTAAGCCGCTACCTTCGGCTCAGGTCATGATCTCAGGGTCCTGGGATGGAGTCCCGCATCGGGCTTTCTGCTCAGCAGGGAGCCTGCCTCTCTCTCTCTCTCTCTCTCTCTCAATCTCTCTGCCTCTCTGTCTACTTGTGATCTCTCTTGGTCAAATAAGTAAATAAATCTTTAAAAAAAAAAAATGAAGAGTCTGGCATGAAACCTCAAATCAACAATTGAGTTAGAACATGGTAGAAGAGTGTTGGCCTGGACCCAGGAAGGTCAGGGTCCTGATTTGGCTCCTCCAATGGCAAAACTGGCTAGGTACACCTGGGAAGGGCAAGGGTTGCCATGCTTCAGGGTCCAAGCTACTCTGCTGTAGTCCAGCAGAATGTGGAGGAAGAGGAGTTCTCCTCCTTACCTTGCAAACCTTTCCCCTACTCCAATAAGAGCATGTGCACTCTTGGAAGTATTTTGGTAGAAGTCATCTGTATGTCTGGAATATCCTTGGCCAAGCAGGTATGGGATTGATCATTATTCAAAATAAGTCTGAGACGTCTCTTAAGGTAATGTCTGGAGACATTTTTTGGTTGGATTTAGACCCACGTAAACTGACTCAGAGTCCACGTTTCCTATACCATGCACTATGCAAATTAAAAGCAAGAAGTTGTTGAGGTGTCTGTGTGGCTCAGTCAATTAAGCACCTTGATTTCAGCTCAGGTCTTGATCTCAGGGTTGTAAGTTCAAGCCCCTCACTGGGCTCTGCACTGGGTATGGGACCTACTTTAGAACAAAAAAAAATTAAATTCAATAAAAGCAAGAAGTAGCCACTGGCTCTATTGGCATTCCCAACCCATGATCCAGCCAATCAGAACTCACAGAAGCCCACCCAACCAGAACTCGGCACTGCCCTGATCTTGGGTGATCGGGCCTCAGCAGCCAAATCAATGGAGGAAAACAAGTGATTGTCTTTGAGTTGTGGCTGCAAATAAAATAAGTTCATGCTCAACTGAAAAAAGTTAAAACAAAAATTATGGACAGAGATAAGACACAGGGAAAATTTTGGAAACAGAAAAAGCCAGAAGGTAAAAAGCTGAGACCCTGAAAGGATCGATCTAGATCATGTACAAATGTTGGTCTTAGGTCCTGCTCCTTCAAAAGTAGCCTCCGACCTCTTTAGTTACTTCCATCTGAACAAAGCTGTAGTCCTATGAGATATGAGCTGCCCCCAGGAGACCAGAGACGGGGGTTGCTAATTTTAGCACATAAGAATACAGGATGCCCAGTTAAATCTGAATTTCAGACCAGTGAATGATTTTCTTTTAGTATAAGTGTGTCCCGCGTAATATTAGGGATATACTTACACTACAATAAAATGTATTTGTTGATCCGACACTGAGAGTTCTGTATTTTCTCTGGCAACCCTTCTCAAAGACAGACTGCTTAGATCCTGTCCACTAAAAAGGACAGAATCCCTTCAAGAGACCACCACACTTCCCAGAGCCCAGTCTTCTCAGTAAAAGGAAGACAGTAAGGTCCCACCTGGCCCCCCCTGCCCCCGGATGTCCGGACACGCCCTCTCAGGACCCCCACTCCGGTCCACTCTCCTGCCCTTTATACCCACTTGGAGAATTTCCACTGACACAAGGACACTCAGAGGGTTAATCCTTCTGATACCAAGTCACACTTTAACTCATTCCCTCCAGGCCAAGGATTAAATCCTGCCCATGCAGGGGTCAGGGCTACGGCAGACCCTGAAAGCTGAGCACCCCACCCCCAAGTGAGGGGAGGCTCAAGGGAAAGGGAGGGACAGAAGACGGAGAGAGAGAGAAGGAAGGAGGGGCAGCCAGCCAGGCTCCTGTCCCCCCACAGAGCCAGCTCCGATTCGGCTCTAGGAACAACTCAGCTGCGGAGGCAACAGCTGCTTCTGTGCTCCAGCTAAGGACGGCAGGCTCAGGGACACCCAGACAGAAGTCCTCAGCCCCCAGCCGCTTGGCCGGCCCGGCCCCATGGCCTTCAACGACCTCCTGCAGCAGGTGGGGGGTGTCGGCCGCTTCCAGCAGATCCAGGTCACGCTGGTGGTCCTCCCCCTGCTCCTGATGGCCTCCCACAACACCCTGCAGAACTTCACCGCGGCCATCCCTACCCACCACTGCCGCCCGCCTGCTGACGCCAACCTCAGCCAGGACGGGGACCTGGAGGCCTGGCTGCCCCGGGACGGGCAGGGGCAGCTCGAGTCCTGCCTCCTCCTCACCGTCCCCCGACAGGGACCGCCTTTTCCCAACGACACAGAGACCAACGGCACGGGGGCCACAGAGCCGTGCACCAATGGCTGGATCTATGACAACAGCACCTTCCCGTCCACCATCGTGACCGAGGTGAGGACACCTGGGCCCCCGGCTCCAGAAGCCAGCCAGACTTGCTTTCCCCTCTGAGACAGGCAGACAGATGCACACATACACACACACACACACACACACACAGACTGTCCTAGATTCTCCAGAGGCCAAGATGGAAAGATGAAGAAAGGGACTCAAGATGGGGGCCTTTACAGAAAAGGGGGATGTTAGAGTCAAGAAAAGTCTCTCGGCTACCGGGACCGGGGAAGCAAACAGCAAAGAGAAATGTCAGGGGAAGAGGGTGGCATAGGTCTCAGAGGGCCAGCCCAAGGGAGGGGGAGGGGAGCCCCGCGGCCCAGGCCTGCCTGACCCTTGCCCCCTCTCCCCGCAGTGGGACCTCGTGTGCTCTAACAGGGCCTTACGCCAGCTGGCCCAGTCCTTGTACATGGTAGGGGTGCTTCTCGGAGCCATGGTGTTCGGCTACCTGGCAGACAGGTCAGTCCTGGGCAGAGCCACGGGGCCGGGCTGGGCCTGGGCCTCAGCTGGGTTCATGGGAACCAGGTGGGAAGTTGGCCTTGAACCCCTGGGGCTGGTCTGAGGACCTACAGGGCCAGCCTCAGGATACAGCGCAGGTCCTCAAAAGAACCCCCCAGCCCAGAGCCTCCCCCAGGGCAGGCACCCCTCTCCCCCACCCGTCCAGGCACGGTCAGCCCTCAGGATCCCTGCTGCTGTTCCCCCCTCCCCCACCCCAGGCTGGGCCGCCGCAAGTTGCTGATCTTGAACTACCTGCAGACGGCCGTGTCAGGAACCTGCGCAGCCTTCGCTCCCAACTTCCCCGTCTACTGTGCCTTCCGGCTCCTCTCCGGCATGTCGCTGGCTGGCATCGCTCTCAACTGCATGACACTGAGTGAGGGAGGCCGGGAGGGCAGGGCGGGCCCCTACCCACTCCTCTCTGACCCCCAACCCAGCAGCTTCTTTCCGGCTCCCTCTCCCAGCCAACCCCACCTGAGTCCCGCCTGCCCTGGTCTGGGCAGCCAACCTAACAGCCTTCTTCCCCTGACTCATACCATCCTGACCTGTCATTTAGGCATGCTTGCAAACTCCATTTTTAGGGCCAGGCCGTTCCCATAAAGGACTGAAACTGACTGGGTACAAGAGGCATTAGGGAACGCTGAGGACTTTAGACAAAGGAGGGTCACAGCCCCATCCAGAGGGCCCACAACCACTCAGCTGCTCAAGCCAGAAGGGTCAGGGCTGTCAGATCTTACCCTCTTCTCTTTATTAATGTCAAATAGCCCAATTTTGTAATGTTGGAAATTAATTCCATGTTTTTAACATGGGACAAGCCAGCATCATGTAGACCAAAGACACTTATGGCCTGAGCATGGTCTGTCCAGGAGCCATCAATGTGCATTCTTCGAGGAGGAACCTGAGACTGGGAAGAAGGGCAAGGATTTACCCAACGTCGTCCCTCAAGCCCAGGAGGGAATCTATGGATTGGGGGTCAGGGATGAACCAGGATGGTTCATCAGCTGCTCTGGCCGCCGAATCGGCCCATGCTGAGGAAAGCCAGCACTGAGTGGTCAGAGAGGCTCCGAAGGGAAAAGGGACGCTCACCAGGACAGTAGGTTGGGGAGCAGCAAGACAGAGTGGGGGAGTGGCGGGGACAATTCTTAGAGATTCCAAACCCATCTCCCCCTTCCTTCCTCCACCGAAAGTCCCCCACTTCCCCCGTCATGGCATGCATCCTCATTCGACGTGTCTTCCACTGAGCCCTGGGACAGATCAAAGTTTGGGTGGAGAGAGGGGTCTTTGCCCAGCCCAGGGGTGTCGACCTGCTGGGTAACCCGGTCAGCGGCACCACTCTGTTCTCACCTTCTTTCCAGATGTGGAGTGGATGCCCATCCACACGCGGGCTTGTGTGGGCACCCTGACTGGCTATGTCTACAGCCTGGGCCAGTTTCTCCTGGCCGGTGTGGCCTTGGCCGTGCCCCACTGGCGCCACCTGCAGCTCCTGGTCTCCGTGCCCTTTTTCGCCTTCTTCATCTACTCCTGGTGTGTGGGGCCCGGGGTGGGCAGGAGTGCCCAAGGGCTGCCCAGAGGGCTTCAAGGGACAAGACATCCCCCAGATCCCACAGCACACTCCAACACACAGAATCAGAGAAGGTCAAGGCCAGAAGGTCAAACCCAGCCCAGTGCCTCCGTGTGACAGATGGGAGAACTGAGGCTGTGGGAGGAAGGATTTACCCCCTCCCTCCCCACCCCAGGGATATTGTTCTTCAGCTCCCCCCTGGCTCTCCAACCTGCTTGTGTTGCTGCCTTTACCCAAGACCCCAAAGCTGAGCTTCTGGGTTTGGGGATGGGTCATCACCAAGCTGGTCGCTGTCTTATGGTCCTAGAGAGAGGGATTTGGCAAAACCCCTGGGTTCCCAGCCTGAAATGCAATCCCACTGCAGACCCCTGGGAAGCCCACCCTTTGCCCCCAGCCCAGCCAAAGGGAACGGAAGCCATGTAGACACCTACCCCCACCCTCCTACTCCCAGGTTCTTCATCGAGTCAGCCCGCTGGTACTCCTCCTCCGGGAGGCTAGACCTCACCCTCAGGGCCCTGCAGAGAGTGGCCTGGATCAATGGGAAGCGAGAAGAGGGCACCAAGCTAAGTATGGAGGTGAGACCCCCCCAAGGCCTCCCATGACACCCCATGAGGATTCTTCCCTCCAACCCCGAACCCAGGTCTCAGAGGGCTTCCCTGAGTAAGGGGTTAGGCTGGGAGGAGTTTCTGGAGGAGTCCAGGCCCTGAGCCCTGCCCATCCTGGCAGGTGCTCCGGGCCAGTCTGCAAAAGGAGCTGACCATGGGCAAAGGCCAGGCTTCCGCCTTGGAGTTGCTGCGCTGCCCCGCCCTTCGCCACCTCTTCCTCTGCCTCTCCATGCTGTGGTAGGCCCAGACAGACCGAGCCATAGAGAGATAGACAGAGACAGACCAAGAGACAGGAGGCTGGTTGGGGAGAGAGTGGACGCAGTGGGTGGAAGAGGCCAGACAGAAGGGAGGAAAAGTCAGCGGACCTGCCATGAGGGGTCGTAATCCTCCACCAGGGACGATCGTGAAGAACCAGACGACCTCCCCTCAGTTCACTTCCGATCGCCACACTGGGCTTCGGTCTCTCCACCTTCTCCTTTTATCTACTCCGTGGCAATATGGAAACACCTCCTCAGGATTGGGATCAGCCCCAAAGTCAATAGAATTACATCTTGAAGGCAGAGACGAGTCTGGCTTGCAAAACATTTGGAGACTTTCCTGATCTTACCTGATCAGGGCCTGCCAGAAACACAAGCACGGGCAATAAGATGCCTAGAACTCATCTCTAAAAGGACACGTTGACCAAGGCTGGTATCAGCCAAAAATGTTCCTTTTTGGTTGCAACATTCCCCATAATCCTTCTGATGTGCTTCCCTCCTGAGCCCATCACCAGAATAACGCCACGACAGTTAGGAAAAGCACATTCAACAATTCTACCAGTGAGTGTTTTGGTTCCAATTTGGGATTTACTCCAGGTTCTGGGTCCTATCCAATAACCTGAGCTTCATTCTGTGGGCTCCGGACAACGTAAGAAGCACAACCATCCCAGAACCAGGCCTAGGTCTGCAAAGCTTTGGCATTTCCTAACACCTTGACTCTAAAGATGTGCCTTGAAAATCCACCTGCCCTCAGCCCGGCATCAATAGATAAGATAAAGACCAAAACTAGATGAATTTTACATTCAACTAAGTGAAAAATCCCCTAATATATTGGGGGATACTAGTTATCAGAAGAGTGAGAAATTTGGGGTCTTGGAGGACTACCCTGCACTTAGACTAAATGCTTGAAGACAGATTAGCCAAGGCAAATTCTAGCTTCTGAAGCAGGGTCGCAGTGTAGCTCACCCCTATGTTGAATGAGCACCCCCACTTTTAACCCTTCCTAACCAACTCCATACCCCTCGTCCCTCCCCCACTAGGTTTGCCACTAGTTTTGCCTACTACGGGCTGGTCATGGACCTGCAGGGCTTTGGCGTGAACATCTACCTAATCCAGGTGATTTTTGGTGCTGTGGACCTGCCTGCCAAGCTGGTGGGCTTCCTTGTCATCAACTCTCTGGGCCGCCGGCCTGCCCAGATGGCCTCACTGCTGCTGGCAGGCATCTGCATCCTGGTCAATGGGGTGGTACCCCAGGGTGAGCACCCACGAGTACCTTGGTCCTTCATCCTTAACCCTATCCCCAGATTCTCGTGCCCCACTCCCAAACTCCCACTGACCCCTTCCTTTCTCTCCAGATCAGTCCATTGTCCGAACCTCCCTTGCTGTGCTGGGAAAAGGCTGCCTGGCTGCCTCCTTCAACTGCATCTTCCTCTATACTGGGGAGCTCTACCCCACAGTGATCCGGTGAGTAGGAGCCTTGTGGGAGAAGCCTTCAGACAAGACATCCCCACACACATAGGTCAGACCCCAGAGCACACCGCCCAGCATGCGTAGCCCAAGGCCCCCTCTCAGCCCCCAACTGTGCAAGCTCAGTACACACTTCGTGGCTAACACAGATACACCTGCCCGCTAAGCCCTTACCTGATCCAAGGAAAAGATCTCAAAAGGAGTCACCAGCTGGGGCAGGGTAGAGAGCCAAGAAGACACATCTCAGAGGCAATTCATTGAGGTCCCCCACCCCGCATCCACCTTGATCTAAACCACAAGTTAGAAGCAGCCACCAAACCTAAATTTCATCTATAAGCTAAGTGTGTCTATAACCAAAGTATGTCTGAAACCAAAGACCAAACGGGAGAGTAATTTCTTTTCACAAAAGCCACATTTAATACTGCTTGTGTTTGGTGGTTGTACAGATAAACCCAGCATTGCTTTTCGAGTGCCAAAAGGTGGGGGGGGGAGCATTTTTGCATTAAGAAACAAGAAACACGTGTCTATGTTAAAAAATGGGTCGCAAAATTCCCATGAGATGTCAAAGAATGGCCCGGCTTCCCTAGGCTGCTGGGACGCAGCAGGGTCATGGCTGCTGTCCTGTGCCCTTAGAGGATTTCATGGGAAAGAACAACAGTATAAAACACTACACACCAGGCATCGTCTTAAACTTTTTATAAGTATCAAGTCATTGAATCCTCATGATAAACCTATAAGGTAGGTACCGTGACTATTTCCATTTTACCAATGAGAAAACTGAGCCACAGAAAGATCAAGTGACTTGCCCCATGTCACACAGCTTGTAAGGGAGGAAGCTTGGATTTGAACCCAAACCGTGTGTCTCCTGAGTCAAGGTTTTTAACCTCGGTTCCCTCAGAGAATGTTCTTAACATACTCTCAACATGCAGCTTCCGGGTCCTGTCCCCTGAGGATTCTAATCCAATAGGACTGTGTGGGCTGGGACAATTCTAACTCAAAATCCCCTAGGAGATCTGAGAACCACTGGCCTGACTTAACTGTCTCATTTGACAGCTCAGGAAACTGAGGGCCGGAGAGGAAAAGGGACTCTTCCTCTGGTCGCATGGCCAGTTAAGGCCAGAGGCAAAATTCAGTCTCCTGATTCTCTGGCCAGAGCCCTTCCCAGCCTGTTTTTGTTGTTTGTCTGTTTTTAATCTCCCGAACAAATGCCAAACTCACTTGCTATCAAAGGGGTGGGGGAGAGGGGCGGGGGAGGGGGGTGGCGAGGCTTCAGCTTGAGCTGCCCTGACCCTGAATTCAGCTGGGACCTCAGCATTCACGCTAGGGCAGTGACTGACACCACCACACCTTGGGCCCCACAGGCAGACGGGCATGGGAATGGGCAGCACCATGGCCCGTGTGGGCAGCATCGTGAGCCCACTGGTGAGCATGACTGCTGAGCTCTACCCCTCCGTGCCTCTCTTCATCTACGGCGCGGTCCCCGTGGCCGCCAGCGCTGTCACTGCCCTCCTGCCAGAGACCCTGGGCCAGCCACTGCCAGACACGGTGCAGGACATGGAGAGCAGGTGGGAGCAGGGACTTACCCGGGTTCAGGCGCCCAGGCGGGGGTGGCACCGAGACTCAAACCCATTCAGGCCAGAGCTCTTTGTCCACTTCCCCAGTTGGCTGGGGTCTCCTTGAGTCCTTCCTGGGGGTCCTGGCCCCAGGGAGCAATAGATGGGGCAGAAAGAATGGTAGTTGGGCGCGGCTGAGTAGAGAGCCCCCTGGTAGCCCCCAGCTCCTAGCCCTGGCCTGGGCGCTGCATACCCAGGACGCCGCTCTCCTGCCCTCCAGGAGAAGAGGAAAGCCAAGGCGGCAGGAGCAAGAGCAGCAGAAGCAGATGGTCCCGCTCCAGGCCTCAGCACGAGAGAATGTACTCTGAGCACTGACACGGGGCCTCACAGAGCCCGAAAGGGAGTGAGGGTCCTGCAGGTCCTGAGCCACCCACTCCGGGAAGGGAAAGAGGGAAATGGCGGCCCAAGGCGGGTCAAGACTGTGGTTCAGGAAAGCACCTCCCAGGGGTCCCCGCCCTGAACAGACTCCACCAAGACCGCGTCATTAAAAGGTTTGTGTGCAACATCTCTTTTTATCTCTCTCGTCTCAAATATAATAGCCACTCCACATCAGCCAGCGGCCCAAAATTCATACAGTCCAGTCCCCTGCCCTCAACCCCCAGGACTTTATAAACCATCCCAGAGAACTGGACAAGAATCTTTTACCTGGACCCGCTCCCCCGCCCCTACTTCCCACCCTCTTCCCTCCCTCCTTTCTTCTCTACCCCATTCAAATATTTCTGTGAGTTTTAAATATCTTACGCTCCACCCCTCCCTATCAGACTGGAAACTGAGAAGTGTCTGAATAAAAGCAGCCAATCAGAGGCTTTGTCTCAGGCTCCTCCCCCCTCACGAGGGCCAATGAGAAACTCCAGCGGCAAAGCGGGAGAACAAGCACCACAGAGGATATGACGTCAGGAGGCTGGCCCCAGCTCCCCTAGACTCCTGCAGAGTCCAAACTCAAAACCAGTTGACTATTCCAGCTCCTCTGCTGGATGTTCCGCCCACTCGTTCCCCGAATCCTTCCCACCACCAGCCTCCGTGGATATTCTTTGCTGTTCTGCCTCCTCCAGGGCCCCGGGGCTAGTGGAGACAAGGGAGGAGGGAAAGGGAAGGGTAGAACCCAACCAGAGAGCGCCAGCACTGAGGGCTACTTTGGTGCCAGGCACTGTCCTAATCACTTTGCATACTCTGATTCGTTTAATCTTCCCAGTAACCTTCTAGAGATAAGTCCCATTGTCAGCCCCATCTTGCAGCCCAGAAAATCAAGGCACAGAGTGGTTAAGTCACTTGCCCAGATTCACCAAGTTCAGTAAATTGGGGAGTCAGGGTTTGAATGCAGACAATCTGGCTCCGGAATGCATGGACCTGACCCCTCTGCCCCGAGTTGTAAGGCTCTGAGACTTCGGCCTCTGGAACCCCCAAGGCCTGACTTCTCCTCCCTCCTGGCCTGAAAAGAGAGAGAGAGAGTGAAGGGGGAAGAGAAAAAGAATCCTGGTAGGAACCATGTGAAAGGAGGGATGGAAGGCAGTTTCCGGGTCACAGTCAGGAAGAGACAAGCATATCCTTCCGATCACTGGGTTAGCAAGGGAGATCATTGCAAGGAAGCCAGGGGGATGGAAAAGATAGCCTTATTAGCATCCATAAGTGGAGGAGTCAGGGCACTGGCCATGCCCTGCTGTAGCTGTGCTTGCTTGGTCACACTTGTCTCCTGGTACACTCCTCATTACTCTTTCCCCTACAGCTGACTCAGCTCCCCAGCCCCTCATCCTTCATGGAAAGTCCACACCTCTGAGGCATACACATTGTCTTCCAGGTGGGACCCTAGGGCTCTAGCTGAATCAGGGCTACCTGGAGAGGATCGGGAGACCAGGGCTCCCCTGAAAAAGCCACAAAGCCCTGGGACAGCTCACAGCAGCTCAGACAGCAGGATTTCCAGGGCAAAGTGAACAGAGCTGAAATTATGATGACCCATCCCACCTCCTAGAACCTCTGGGGACTCGGTGTTTCCCTTGTGCATATACTCCCCATGTTCCCTAAGAATTTTTAGGCCATTGGAGGATCCAATAGGTGCTCAAGGGCCACCAGCCCTCCCCATGCTGCTGTTTCTTTGGCAGCACTGACCTCATGACCTCATGGCTGTCAAGGGGCACCTAGAATGACATCCTCACCAACCTTGAGCAGGGAGACAGGACCACGACTGGGAGGGAGGTCACCTGCTTCTAGCCCTGCTTCTGTAGATCTGGAGGCCTGGGGATCAATGATTTGCCCTATCCCTGCCTCAAAACCCTGCCAGCAACACAGGCATGCTGTGACTCCTGGGGCTCTCTCATTTCTGTGTTTAGATCATCTGGTATCTGCTCCTGCCTCCACCAGAGACAGTCCCTGGCCTGCCCCTGCTGCACACACCCCCAACTGGCCCAACTACTGGTGTTGACTCAGATAGCTCACACCATCTGCACAGAACCCATTTCCCCAGCTCCTGGCCAGGAACTTCCTATGCTCACCCCATGCCCTTGACCAAAGGGAACCCTACTTTCCTCCCATTTTAAAGTCACCAGCAAGTGACTTCTGACTATCTCCCCCAAGGAGCCATCTGCAGAACACTGGCTCGCATCCCATCCTTTCACACTGGCTCTGAGCCTGAGGTTTTTTGGTTTTGTTTTGTTTTGTTTTTAAGATTTTATTTATTTATTTGACAGAGAGAGAGAGAGAGAGATCGCAAGTAGACAGAGAGGCTGGCGGGGGTGTGGGGCAGGGAGCAGGCTCCCTGCTGAGAAAAGAGCTTGATGTGGGGCTCAATCCCAGGACCCTGAGATCATGACTGAGCCGAAGGGAGAGGCTTAACCCACTGAGCCACCTGGGTGCCCTGAGCCTGAGTTTTGATACCGTCATGCTTTGCTCCAGAGGTTTCAGATGTTCTACCCAGTTTTAACCACAAAGTCCTATCCTCAGCCAGGATTGGTAGGTGGCATTTGTGGCCACCCTCAGTTTCTCTACCTATGGCTCTGAGCACATCCTGGCTAGGATGGCACACTCAGGAGGTTTCTCAAATGCCTGGCCCTGGTAGAGTGCTCACCAGAAGTCACCTCCCTTCCTGAGCTCTGCTGTTGTATCCCAGGACCCACCTCCACAATGCAGGCTTTAGTCCGCACCAAGCCCCTTCACTAGGCTCTTCCCTCCTTTCCCAAGAGTTTTCATGACCCCTTAGAGAATGGATGTCCAATCAGTTCAGCTTTCATATCACATGGAGGCTGAATAATGGGTACCTCCAAAGAAGTCCACAGTCTCATACCTGGAACCTGTGAATATATTAACTTACATGGTAAAACGGACTTTGCAGATGAGATTAAGCTAGGAATCTTGAGGTGGGAAGATTATCCTGGATATTCTAAATTGGCCTCTTGTGAATAGAGGAGAGAAGCAGGAGACCAGAGTAGGTAATCAGAGATGTGACAACAGAAACCAGAGTTTGGAGTGGTACAAGAAGGAACAAAAAGCCAAGAAACACAAGCTGAAAAAGGCAAGGAAATGGCTTCACCTCTGATGCCTCCAGAAGAAACAAATTCCCACCAACACATTGATTTTAGACTTCTGACCTCTAGAACTATAAGAAAATTGATTTGTGCTGTGTTAAGCCACTAAGTTTGGGACAATTTGATGCAACAGCAGTCGGGAACTAATGTATATCCCTTATTCTCAAACTCCTATAGGGGTGTCAAACTGGCCCATAGGGGTTTTGTTTCTCCATGCTCTATTTTTTGGTGGGGATAGGGTTTTACTGTCTAGATCGCCATAGACCTCACCACTCCATATTGTCTTATACCTGATCAGATTCACACATCTATGTTATCTTATGGTGCTTACAGCCATAAAGTTTGGAACTCCTAAATTACTCTCTGTTAAACCCCCAACTTACCTTCATATGTATTTAAAAAATTGTGTGATAAGAAGCAAAAGAAAAGCTCTGGATGGAACCCACTTCCTCCATTGTTCCTTTTCTCTCAAGAAAACCATCTAATGATGTTCTCTGAGACGTGACTGTCTCCACATGCTCATGTTGTAGTCATAGAACTGTGGCTGACTCTATTGCAAAAAGCTGGAGTTGTAAGCCAGATGAAATTGAGCCTCAGTCTCCCTGACCAGCTCTAGTGAGGTCTGTTCCAGCTTCTTCTAAACTTTTCCCCTGAGAGAAGCCTACACCCAGAAGCAAGTTCCGTGAGCCACACCCACAGAAGAACACAAACAGCCTGTTAGTACTTGAATTGGTCAAGTTTTAGATTTAGGTGGTAAACAATACTGAGTCTGGATGGATGTCTGGAACTGCGGCAGCCATCTTGCATGCGACCCAACAGGGAAACCAGAGCAAGGATTACGACAACTGAAAGTGACATAGTAGAAGGGTGGAACTAACCCGAGGTTTGATGACATCATTGAGCCTCTGATTTAACCAATCCTGTAGCCACCAACCTCTACTCTAATTGTAAAGCATGGGAATTTAAACTTAAATTCTTCTTCCTCTTTAAGCCACTGTGAGTTGATTTTTCTGTGATCAGCAGTTAAAGACATCTTAACTACTATATTTCTCCAGCTTTATTAAAATGCGAAAGACAATTATTTGCTCATACTTACAGTGTACAATTTAATGAGTTTTAACAGATGCACGCATCTGTGAAACTATCAGCACAATCAAGAAAATGAACTTATCCATCACCACCAAAAGTTTCCTCAGGCCCCTTCTTTGTGGACATAGGCTTCCATACCAAGAAATGGAATGGTTAGGTAGTATATTTGGTAAGGTATTTGTTTAAGTTTTTAAGAACAGCCAGTTTTCCAAAGTGGTTATAACATTTCACATTCCCACCAGCAGTATATAGGAGAGTTCCAGTTGCTCCGCATCTTTGCCAACACTTGGTATGATCCATACTTTAAATTTTAGCCAACGTAGTGAATGTGTAGCAGTACATTATTATAGTTTTAAGTGCATTTTCCTAATGACTAATGATGTTAAACAACTTTTCATGTGCTTATTTCCATTTAGATCTCTTCTTTGGTAAAATATCTGGTCAAAATTTTTGCACATTTCTAATTTAATTGTTCGATTTCTTATGATTGAGTTGAAATTTTTTTAATGTATTCTAGAGACAAATCCTTTGCCAGATATGTGTTTTGCAAATATTTTCTCCAAGTTTATAGCTTGCTTTTGCATTTTTATATCAGTGACTTTTGAATAGCAAAAGTTTAGGGGCACGTGGATGACTCAGGCAGTTAAGAGACTGCCTTCAGCTCAGGTCATGATCCTGAGTCCTGGGATGGAAGCCTGCATTGGGCTCTCCACTCAGCATGGAGTCTGCTTCTCCTTCTTCTCCCTCTGTCCCTGCCCCCTGCTTGCGCACTCTCTCTCTCTACCTCTCTCAAATAAAAAATAAAAATAAATAATCTTTTTTAAAAGTCATTGAATAGGGGCACCTGGGTGTCTCAGTGGGTTAAGCCTCTGCCTTTGGCTCAGGTCATGATCTCAGGGTCCTGGGATCGAGCCCCTCATCTGGGGTCTCTGTTCAGCAGGGATCCTGCTTCCCCCTCTTTCTCTGCCTGCCTCTCTGCCTACTTGTGATCTGTCCCTCAAATAAATAAATAAAATCTTTTGTTTTTAAAGCCATTGAATAGGAAAGTTTTAAAATTTTGATGAAGACCAACTGACTAGGTTTTTCTTTTATAGTTCATGTTTTTTATGTCTTATTTTATTTTTTCTTAAAGATAGAGTGTACGTGCATGCATGAGTGGGGGTGAGGCAGAGGGAAAGAGAAAGAAAGAATCTCAAGCAGACTCCTTGCTGAGTGGAGAGCCAGACACAGGGCTCCACCCCAAGACCCATGAGATTGCAAACTGAGCAGAAACTAAGAGTCCGATGTTCAGCCAACTGAGCCACCCAGGCACTGTGTGTCTTATTTTTAAAATCTTTGCCAAACCAAAAGACACAAAAATTTTCTCTTAAGCTTTCTTATATAAATGTTACAGTTTTAACTCTTATATTTAGGTCTGTGTTCTATTTTGAGGTTATCTTTGTAAATAACGTGAGGAAAGAGGTTGCGTATGGATATCCAACTGTACCAACACCATTTGCTCAAAGACTTTTTTTCATCAATTAATTGGCTAGACAGCTTGGTCAAAGATCAAATGTCCCTGTGTGTGGCTCTATTTTTGGACTTTCCATCCCATAGCACTGATCTATTTATCTTTGCATGAACACCACACTGTCTTGATTATTGTAATTTCATAATTAGTCTTGAACACAGATAGTGTAGATTCTTTAACACTGTTTAGCTTTTCCAAAGTTGTCTTGGCCAGTCTAGAACCTTTGCATTTTCATGTAAATTTTAAAATCAGGGGCAGCTGGGTGGCTTAGTTGGTTAGAAAGCCAAATCTTGATTTCGGCTCAGGTCACGATCTCAGGGTCGTGAGAATAAGCCCTGCATTGGGCTCCCCACTGGGTGTGGAGCCTGCTTAAGATCCTACCTCTCCCTCTCCCTCTGCTACTTCCCCCCTTCATGCTTGCTCTCTCTATAAAAAATAAATACATACATAAATAAATACACAAATAAATAAATAAATCATTTTAAAAGAACTTGTAAATTTTGAACTCAAAAAACTGGAACAGGGGCACCTGGGTGGTTCAGTGGGTTAAGCCGCTGCCTTCGGCTCAGGTCATGATCTCAGGGTCTTGGGATCCAGTCCCACATCGGGCTCTCTGCTCAGCAGGGAGCCTGCTTCCCCTTCTCTCTCTCTGCCTGCCTCTCTGCCTACTTGTGATCTCTCTCTCTCTCTCTCTCTGTCAAATAAATAAATAAATAAATAAATCTTTAAAAAAAACTGGAACAGTTTAAGTTTGTATTACAAAAAATCTATAGAGCATATTGAAAATAACTGACATCTTAATAATATTAAGTGCTCCAATCCATGATATATTTCCCCATTTATTTAGATATTCTTTAATATCTCTCAGCAATGTTTTACAATTTTCAATTTATATGTCTCACAGATATTCTATCAAATTTATCCCTAAACATTTCATATTTTTATGCAAATATTAATGATATTTTTATTTCAAGTGCCAATTGAATATTGCTATTATATAGAAATACACTTGATTTTAGTATACATACCTTGCATCCTGAAAATTTGCTAAAATCACTCATTAATTCTAGTAACTTCTTTTGCAGATTCCTTAGGATTTTCTGTTCAAACAATCATATTGTCTATAAATAAAGGCAGATGTCTATCTTCTTTCCTTTCTGGAATTCCTTCATTTATTTTACTTACATTATTACATTCCAAAACAATGTTGGTGAGAGTGAACTTGGAAGGAAAGCATTTTGTCTTTCACTATTAAGTATGATGTCTCTCCATGGATGTCCCTTATCAGTTTGAAGAAGTCCCTTGTTACACCTAGTTTGCTGAAATGTTTTTCATAGGTGCTGTGGCTATTGAATTTTGTTAAATGCTCATTCTGCATGTATCAAAATGATCATACAGTGTTTTTTATCTACTATCATGATGAATTACATTGATTATTTTACAGTTAAAGTTAAATCTTATGATCCAGCAATTGCACCACTAGGAATTTACCCAAAGAATACAAAAATACTGATTTGAAGGGGCACATGCACCTCCATGTTTATAGCAGCATTATCAACAATAGCCAAATTATGGAAAGAGCCCAAATGGCCATTGACTAATAAATGGATAAAGAAGTTGTGGTATATATATATATACACATACATATATGTATATGTATATGTGTACATGTATATGTATATGTGTGTATATATGTGTATATAACACATATGTATATATATAGATAGAATCAATGGAATATTACTCAGCCATCAAAAAAGTGAAATCTTGCCATTTTCAATTACCTGAATAGAACTAGAGTGTATCATGCTAAGTGAAATAAGTCAGTCAGAGAAAGACAAACACCATATGATTTCACTCGTATGTGGAATTTAAGAAACAAAACAGATAAACATGGGGGGGGAGAGGTAAACCATAAAACAGACTCTTAACTATAGAGAGCAAACTGAGGGTTGCTGGAGGGGAGGTAGGCTGGGGGATGGGCAAAATGGGTGATGGATATTAAGGAAGACACTGTGATGAGCACTAGGTGTTGTATGTAGGTGATGAATCACTAAATTCTACACCTGAAACTAATATTACACTATATGTTAACTAACTAACTGGAATTTAAATAGAAACTTGAAACAAAAAAATAATAATATTTATTTAATATTTAATATTAATGTTTAATACTAATTTAATTTTAATTTAATATTTAAATAATAAAGTTAAATCAATTTTGCATTCCTGGGATAAACCCCACTTTGTCAAGATGTATTATCCTTTATATATATTATTGGATTAAATTTGATAATATTATATAGGCACATGTGTGGCTCAGCTGGTTAAGTATCTGACTTTTGACTTTGGCTCAGGGTCATGAGATCAAGTCCCGTATCAGGATCCACACTCAGTGCAGAGTCTGCTTGTCCCTCTCCCTCTGCTCCTCCCCCTGCTCGCTCTCTCTCTCTCTGTCTCCGGAGTCTTAAAGAAGTTATAAAAGCTACTGCTGGTCATCAGGAAGCCTAGGGCTACAGCAGACCCAGGAACTGATGAGCTGAAGAGACAAAGTGCAATCCTCCTCCTCCCTCTGCATGGAGAGACAGAAAACAGATAGAAGGACCAGGATACCTCAGCCCAGCTGCTTCTGCTAGGTCCTGCCCATGGCCTTCAGCGACCTCCTGCAACAGATGGGGGGTGTTAGCTGCCTCCAGAAGATTCAGATCACAATGGTGGTCCTCCCCCTGATCTTGACATATTTGCCCAATTTTATACAGAATTTCACTGCCACCATCCCCACACACCTCTGTTGCCCACCTGCCAATGCCAATCTCAACAAGGGCAAGACAGGCAGGGACAGCCCAGGTCCTGCCTCCCCTTCACCATTCCCCAATAGGGTCCACCCTTTCCCAATAGCCCAGAGGCCAACAGCATGGGGGCCACAGAGCTCTGCATCAGTGACTAGATCTACAACAACAGCACCTTCCCTTCCACCATTGTGACTAAGGTGAGGGTATCTGGGCCCCCTGACCCCCTTCCAACCCCTGCAGCTCCATCTTACCATCCCCACACACAGACACAGACTGTGTGACCCTAACCCGAGTTTGCCTAAATATGGGAAAGGGCTGGAGATATGAGGACCTTTGCCCAAAATGAGTGGTAAGAGAACTGTGGTTGGAGTTGCAAACTTTCTGATATAGGAGATTATGGAAGCCCTCACAGGAAAGGAGGTGCGTGGGTGGTAGAGGGCAAAGGGACTATTCCTGAGCAGGGAATATCGGGGCTCAGAGTCCTAGAGACAAAAACAGTTTTCTGACTTCATCTAAAAAGAGCTTTCAGCAGCTGAGACCAGGACATGGAGAGCAGCCAAGGAACTAAGATGGGAAAGAGAATAGAGTTACGGAGTGTCCTTTCATCTCTAGTGATCTAATGCCCCTCAAACACACACACACACACACACACACACCAGCAGAGTCAACCTAGCAAAGTGGTTCATCCAGCCGAATTCTACACTTCCACACTTCATAGCTGTCACAATGATCATGCTCTTAACAACTGTTTCAGGCAATGGTCTTTTGGTCGCAAGGAAGAGATCTCTTGAGTCAGCTCATGGGAAATGGGGGAATTCTTGTAAGGATTCAGAGATTTTAGGGAATCCAGTGATGGGAAACAAAGTATGTCCAGGCCTCGTGGAAACTGGAACCGGGAACTGGAGCACTGGAGGCGTCTCTATACAGTTAAGTCCCTCCTCAGCCCGTTTTGTCTGCATGTTCATCTTGTAACATGATCACCAGTCCCAGATCTGCTTCATTTTCTCTCAGATTTAGGGCCCACTACCAATCAGAATGTTTCTGTGTATCTTAACTCAAATTCTTAGAAAAGGCTCTGATTGGCTCAGTGCAAGCACACTGATGCACCTCCCCTCTCCCTGCAACTGACTCAGGAGTCCACCCTTCATCTACTCATCATGCCAAGGCACAATGTAGTGGAATTATGTAGTCCACTGCTTACTGGTCAGGAATTTGCAGAGATGTCCTAAGAAAAGTTTATGGTAGAGCTTAGTCCCCAAACTTGCTAATGCAGCATCTGTCTGCATTGATCAGAGTTAAGCCATACTCCCACTAGAAGCCCCAGCACAAAGAAGCAGAAGGTAACTAAGCATGGCTAGTCCTCCCCTCTCTGAGGGAAGCAGGCATCACATGCCATCTCCCTCCATGCATAGTTGGGGGGACTTTCTTCATTACTTACCAGCCTCAACCCAAGTTCTAAGACATCCTTGTCCACCCATCTTAATTTGTATGTTATCAATCCTTCCAATTCTGCTTCCCCATTTCCCTTCTTAAAACTCTATATTCTGGGGGCGCCTGGGTGGCTCAGTGGGTTAAAGCCTCTGCCCTCGACTCAGGTCATGATCTCACGGTCCTGGGATCGAGCCCTGCATCAGGCGCTCTCCTCGACAGGGAGCCTGCCTCCCTCTCTCTCTGTCTCTGCCTGCCTCTCTGCCTACTTGTGATCTCTCTCTCTGTGTGAAATAAATAAATAAAATCTTTTAAAAAAATACTCTACATTCTGCTTTCCAAGGTTGACAATACTACAGGATTGATCAACCTAACGCTTGCTCATATGTTCAAAAGAGCAGGCAGTTGTTTGGGTTGGTTTTTTTTTAAGATTTTATATATTTATTTGCAAGAGAAAGTGAGAGAGAGAGAGAGAGAGAGAATGAGCACAAGTAGGGTAAGAGGCAGAGGGACGGGGAGAAGCAGACTCTCCCGCTATGCCAGGGAGCCCAACACAGGGCTGGATCCCAGGACTCTGGTATCATGACCTGAGCTGAAGGCAGATGCTTAACCGACTAAGCCATGCACGTGCCCCAAGAACAGGCAGTTTGATCCAATCTTCCTATTTCTTGTCATGTAGGACAAAGAATCTGGGTGAGCACCTTGGATCTCCTTCAAAATGGAGATTTGGAAGTAATGTATCATGTTTGGTGTCGATGATCAACAAAGTCAGATGCACATAGTTCTCCGATTCACTGAGATGTATAGAGATGCTAAGGATAATCAAATCCTCTTCCAACAGTCATGGTGGATGGAACCATCATCCACCACCACACATAAGCATGAGTCCTATTTCATTAGCACAGCCAGGGCACCTCTTCCTTGAGCCAATAATGTCAAAGCCTATGCCTGCACCAGAGAATATTTCATTAGGACAATAGGAAGTTTACTTATAACCCAGTGTGAAGCTGGACCTTCTGAGTTGTGAAGCAAATGAAATGGCTCACAAATTAACAGGGCTTAAGCAAGACGCCTGATTTTAGTGAAGACACCCTACCCAGGCCACATGGCTGTATCTGGTAGGCACAACAGCACAGGTCACCTGAGAGAAACAAGGCCCAGGCTGCCCCTTGGAATGACCCAATAACCCAAAGGGATGCTTCAGCACTCTAAATGCAAAGCAGAAGATAAATAAATATAACAAGAAAATGATCCTGGCTATAGGTGTATGGGTTATAATAAAATCCTGCCTGAGCTCTTTTCCTTGTTTTCTTCTCAATTAAAATGTCCTGAGCAATAACTAGCAGCTTCTATCTGAACTATATTAGTCAGAATCCTTTCTTACTAATGGCTATAATTTAAGTCAAGCTAATCTTGCAGTAAAAGACCATATAGTCTCCCAACCACAAGTTATGCAGAGGAGGAGCTGCCGCTAGGGACAATAGTAACCAAGACCAGGGATGTCATCAGGACCCTTGCTAGCTCTCATCTGTGCTTCTCTTTGCATGCTGTGCATGTCCACTGTGCACAGAAACCTTCACAAGATGGCCACTGGCGATTCTGGGCTCAATCTTTTTTTTTTTTTTTAAGATTTCATTCATTTATTTGACAGAGATCACAAGTAGGCAGAGAGGCAAGCAGAGAGAAGAGGAAGCAGGCTCACTGTTGAGCAGAGAGCCTGATGTGGGGCTCGATCCCAGGACCCTGGGATCATGACCTGAGCTGAAGGCAGAGGCTTTAACCCACTGAGCCACCCAGGCGCCCCATCTGAGCTCAATCTTAAGGACTTTCTCACCAGGGAGAAAAAGGGTTTCTGTTTCTCAGCTCCAGCTTTTAAAACCTTCTATGAAAGACTTATTGGCTGTCCTGAGTCATGTGCCTACCCTTGGTCCAGTGACTGTAGGGGAGGGAGGGCATAAGTTATTATGAATGACCCAGCCTGAGTCTCCTTGTTCAGTCCGGTTCTGCAGATGTGAACAGCCACCACTTTACCTTTCTACTTCCTGGTTCCACTGCCTTTTTGTTTTCTCTTTTTCTCGTTTTCTTTTTCCTGAATCAGTCTCACAGCAGCTGTCATTTATCATAATCTCTCTCAAGTTAGCAGTCCAGAGCTATCCAAGGCTGCAATTTTCTTAGTCACCCTTAAACCCAACATCATTTTTTCCAAGAGATTGTTTCCTGTTAGTGATAACATATACACGAAGCCCAGGAGCACACAGCAATGTCTGATATCTGGGGTTTCAGGTGCACATGAAGAGAACACAGATGGCAAAAGCCAGTACTAACCCTAGGATGGTAGAAGCCCCATGCAACTGTTATTTCTGTAGGTGACGATCATCTTAGAGTGAACGAGAGGCAGAGAAATTCTTTCTGAGTATTCTGTATCATGGATCAATTTCTAATCTGGACTACATATAGATTTCATCACTAAACTGCATACAGACCTTATTCTCTTTGCACTCCTCTGACTCCTTCCCTCTTTCCTACATCTTGCTTCTTATCCTTCCATCCTGTCTATAATATCCTTAACCCACTCACCACAGTGTGTCCCATATGCCTCTCTACAGTCATATTCCATTCACGTATTTCCATTAAAATATTGTTAAAATTAATTCCCAGCCTGACACAGCCCCCATCATCTTTTTCAAATTAAAGATATATCAGACAACATATAGAACTATGAAATAATAGTTATTTTAATAAAACAGCAATAAAGTCCATTGCTCTTAGGAGAAAGAATTCAAATGTTGACATCCCAAATTCTACAACATGTGAATGTGTGTATCTATGGTAAAAGTCCTACAGTAACAATTATATTCACAAATAAGGATTTCTCTCCAACCAAATCAAAATTATCAAGTAAATACACTTGAAAGATGAATTCATTTGGATATATATTAACACATCTAGAGGGAATTCTTAATTGTCCTGGTCATTCCAGCCCCCTTTTCTTATTTCTGTTAACAAAAGAAACGACAGTTTTAAAATACATTCAAAAGTGCCTAAAAATTAGGGCTTACTTGTAAAAGAAATACCACATCTATTTATTATTTTGACTTAATTCTAATGGCACATCTGTCAGCAATATGATTTTTCTGCAGGCTCCAGAACTGTTTTACTCCACCTAGAATAGAACTATTTTCAAAATGGCAATTTTTTCTTCATAGTCATTAAAAAGAGCAACAAAATTTAAACTACCAGTTACAGTATCCAATTGCTGTTATTTCAGGACTGCAAATAACCACAACCCTCTCAGATTTGCTTATGGAAAGTTAATAGAAAGATGAAAAAGTATTTCAGAAAACCCAAGGTCAAGAACTTGAGCCCAGCCTTGTGAGAAACTGGGATCAGGTAGCTGAAGGGAGCTCTTCATCCCTATTTCTCCGGCGCTGACTGAGCTCTCTCTGTGACTTCTCTCTGACTAGAGTACTTCATTCTCCCCTCTCCCTGCTCTCTCTCCTACTCTCTCATATTTCAATTCCATTTCTACATTGTGCCAAACTTGTCCCTCCTACCCTATTTTAGGTATCTTTATAAATTTTGCTTCTCTGTGTCACATTTCCAAATCTGTAATAAACATATTCTGATTAGCTTAATCCAGATCCTGGGTCAGGTTTCTTCAGCTATGCCCAGAGAGGGTCAGGTTCAGTAGCCCTAAAGGAGGGTGAAGGGTTAGAGCCCAGGGAAGGGGGAGCAGTCTGAGTTGGCATCCCAAAAGGCAACTTTTACATATTTTGAAATAATTTGAATCAATCTCACCAGGAGAAGGTGATGGGAAAGATTGTGTGGCAGGGAGAGGGAAGCACTCTGTAAGTGCTGGTCCCAATTCAGAACCCTCATCCCCACCAGGAGATGAAGAGTGGGGCTTCCCTGAGGCCACTCCAGCTCTCCTTGACCCAGCTCTTCCTTCCTCACAGTTGGACCTTGTGTGCACACACAAGACCTTGCCTCCGTTGAGCCAATCCATTTTCATGGCAGGAATGCTGATTGCAAGATTGATGTTTGGGACCTTGGCAGACAGGCTTTTGCTGGATCTGGAGCAAAGGGCTCTCTAGGCTGGACATGGAAGGGAGACTGGCATCCCTGAGGATCTAGGGAGGGACACATGACTGATCCGTCCAAGTCTAACCATGTCTGGAATGTCTGTAGGAATCACACAACAGTCAATCAGCATTTCCCATGTGTCACTTCATTTCATTTACCTCTCACAATACCTTTGTGAAGCCAGTACAAGTGGTAGTATTATCTGCATTTTGCCAATGAGAAAACTGAAGTTCGAGGATATTAAATAGCATATCCAAACTGTCTAGAAGGAACCCAAGAAAGCTGTCAGTTGTGAATTCCAAGGAGTGGAATCAGAAAGAAAAGAAGTTTTCACTTTTCATTAATATGTTTTTTAGCTTTTGTGACAATTTGTTATTTTCTGACTGTAACAAGTAAATATTTAATGTTTGCTCTTTTAAAAGAAAAAAGTACAGTCACATAGCTAGAAAGCGACAAAGAAGGACAAGAATCTAGGTTTCCTGACTCAGATCTACAGCTAACTGTGAGTCCATGAGGAAGTTACACAACCTCTCTTAGACTTGGTTTTTCCTTCTATAAAATGGAGGTGTTGGCCTAAAAAATAAAATTTTCAAATATTAGAAATGTCATAGCAGATCAAAGGTACTCAAAATGAGCTTTATTCTTCACAAAATATTAGTCATAGCCATATTCATTTTCCAAACCATAAACATTGCAATTTTTTTTAATTAAAGATCACTATCTTTTGGGAATCGTCTAATAGGAGTCACTATAGACCAACAGCCACAGTACCAAGCACACCTCAGAGCATCAGTTTCCAAGCTTTGGAAACTTGTTAAAACTTAGGTTTCTAGGGGCGCCTGGGTGGCTCAGTTGGTTAAGCGACAGCCTTTGGTTCAGGTCATGATCCTGGAGTCTGGGGACTGAGTCCCACATCAGGCTCCCAGCATGGGGAATTTGCTTCTCCCTCTGACCTTCTCCCCTCTCATACTCTTTTTTTTTTAATAAATAAATGAAATATTTTAAAAAAAAATAGGTTTCTAGCTTACCTTACAGGACTAGACCGGGACTCATCATCTGAGTTGTTTTAAACACACCGCTGGGTTGCCTGGGGGCTCAGTCATTAAGCCTCATGCTCAGGTCATGATCCCAGGATCCTGGGTAGAAGCTTGCATCCGGCTCTTGCTCAGCGGGAAGGCTTCTTCTCCCTCTCCCACTCCCCCTGCTTGTGTTCCCTGTCTCTCTGTCAAATAAATAAATAAAATCTTTTTTTTAATTTTTTTAAATAAATACACCGCTATGATTCTGATAAGAGGGTGTGGGCCCCTCCACGGAGGTGCGCTGGGATGTGTCAGGACCCTGGACAGCAGCAACACAACACACCTCCCCGTACTCAGGGTCTTAAGATGACAGCCCTCACCTTATCGTATTCTACTTTCCATCTCTGCATCCTATGTCACATCTGGGCAGCCTCACATGCATCTGCTAGATTGCCCAAGGCACCAAGGGCAAGACAGCCAGGGAAATGGGCCAGAGGAGGAAGCCATGTGCTCTCCATACATGTTTCCTCTCCCAGCCACATGCTGGGCTGCCTGAAGGGTTGATCTGAACCCATCTGCAGTTACCGGTGTCTTCTGCCTTTACACCCAACTTCCCAGCCCATTGTGCTTGCCTCTTTCTCTCGGGCATGGCTATGACTGGCTTCAGGAGCAACTCTCTGATATTGAATGAGAAGGGTCTGGGAAGGGCCAGTCTCATGGGGACTCCTGAGTCACAGAGATTCAATGGACCAGCAGACCTGACAAATTCAGACCTTAGCTCCTTCCCTGAGTTAAAAGAGCCCATCTCTCCAAGCATCCCCGTCTATCAGAGCCTCTCTTGGAGTAGGCAACACCCAGGGCAGAAAGAAACTAAGATTACAGCCTCTTTGGTGGTTCTGATCATTAAGGGCTGGAATCTATCCCAGATACTTAGGGATCCCTGAAAAGATGAACTGAGTAAAGACTTTATAGAAATTAAGTGGTGTTCCTTAAAGAGGCCTATCAAACCGTGAGCCTTTAATTCAACACTCATTTATTGAACATAATTTCTTTTTCTTTAAGATTTTATTTATTTCTTTGACAGAGAGAGAGAGAGAGAGAGCACAGGCATGGGGAGCAGCAGGCAGAGTGAGAAGCAGGCTCCCCAGTGAGCCGGGAGCCTGATGCAGGACTCAATCCCAGGACCTGGGATCATGACCTAAGCTGAAAGCAGATGTTTAACTAACTGAGCCAGCCAGGTGCCCAACTGAACACAATTTCAGATGGCAGTTTGTGTCATACCCTGCACTGGGGATACAAAATGAACAAGAGGACACTATCAATGACCACAAAGAGTTAACAGTCTCCTGGGGAAGACTGCCAAGCAGTTACAAATTAGTGTGCTTAAAGTTGTAATGGGAGCCATCTTGGGTGATGTGGGACCTCAGAATTGGGAAAATTTCTCCCAAAGAAGTGACATCTAAGCTCAGAATTGACCAAAAATTGAAGCAGAAAGTGAAAGGGAATAAGTTTCTGGAACAGAGTTCCAGGCATAAAGAATAGAATATACAACTGAATATATGAGGCCAGAAAGTAAGATCAATTGGAGAAAATAAAAGTTGTGTAGGATACCCTGAGGGCAGGGTTCATTCATCTCTATTTCCAAGGGTAAGCAAAGGGCATGGCATAGTGTGGCAACCCTAAATGTTTGTTGAATGATTTTTTTAAAGATTTTATTTATTCATTTGACAGACAGAGATCACAAGTAGGCAGAGAGGCAGGCAGAGAGAGAGAGGAGGAAGCAGGCCCCCTGCTGAGCAGAGAGCCCGATGTGGGACTCGATCCCAGGACCCTGAGATCATGACCCGAGCCAAAGGCAGCGGCTTAACTCAGTGAGCCACCCAGGTGCCCTGTTTGTTGAATTAAACTGGGTTGAAGCAAGTACAGAAAGAGTGGCTGTGGGCAAAAACAATGTTTGGGGGAAGCCTGAAAATATGAATATTTGGGTTGGAGAAGCTGCATTGGAGTATGCCTGGGAATTCAAACCCTTCCAGCCCATCCCTTGCTCCACACATACACAGAACCTTACCATTGATCAAACCACCCTTGCCTTATCCTCTGAGGGGTCTAGAGGTGCAAAGCAGGACTGAGCTCAAGAGAGTAGTCCTTCTGCTCCAATGTAAGGATCCTTATATCCACCTGGAAGAGACTACAGCACCACACATGCACACACACCTGCACAAACCCTAACTTTGATCTGAGTTCCACTCTTCTCCCCAGGCCTGGAGTGGCTCGCCATCCATGCCTGACCAGGTCTGAACCTCCTAATTGGATTTATACCCAACCATGGCCAGTTCCTCTTGGCTGGCATAGCTTAAGTTGTGCTCCACTGGCACCACTTGCAACTGTTGGTTTCTCTGTCCTTCTTTATCTTCATCTACTCCATGTGCATGGGGCCTGAGGGTAAGGTGGAGGTTTCACAATAAGTGAATAAAATGAGCAGAGCATTTCCTAGAACTCCCTCTCTTCCCCCCTAGTACCAAAGTAGATGAAATCAAAAAGAATCAATGCCCAGTTTGATAGATGGGGAAGATCACAGCCCAGAGAGGAGCAAGACTTGTGTCAGGTCTCCAAAGAAGACAGTAGCAATCCTTAGAGTAGAACCCAGGGCTCCAAACTCCCAGGTCAGAATTCTTTCCACCTCTCCAAGTTGTCTTCCAGCTCTGTCCTATGCCCTTCTTGGACAACAACAACTCATCAGCCCAGCCTAAAATGGTGCTCCCTCCTGCCCCCAACCCACAGGTTCTTCATTGAGTCCACCCTCTGCTACTTCTAGGGAAGGCTGAATCTCACCATAGTGGCCCTGGGCAGAAAGTGGCCAAGATCAATGGAAAGATGGAAGAGGACGCCAAGCTGAGTATGGAGGAGAGAACCTGGGACTTTCTGTGACAACCCACAAGGACTCTGCCTGTCCTTACCATCACCCTAGAACCTAAGACATCTGGTGGTTTCCAGGGCAAGGAGTAGGGATATGGATCACAAGGGGACCCCAGGTCCTGAGCCTCATCTACCCAGGCAGCTTTCCCAGATGAGTCTATGGAAGGATCTAACCAAGGACCTAGACCAGCCCTCAGTCTTGCAGCTATTGTGTTCCCCTGCTGTTCACCACCTCTGCCTCTGCCACTGTGGTAGGTCCATTCCTTTTCAGGTAAGAGACGGAAAAACTGGTGGATGGATACAGACTGAGAAGACAGGACAGGCTGAGAAGGTGAGAGGCTGAGGGAGTCCCCACAGCAAGTGGAAAAGGACACTTAGCCTGGGTGGCTCAGTAGATTAAAGCCTCTGCCTTCGGCTCAGGTCATGATCCAAGGTCCTGGGATCAAGCCCCACATTGGGCTCTCTCTCTCTTCCTGCCTCTCGACCTATTTGTGATCTCTGTCAAATAAATAAAATAAAATCTTTTTTAAAAAATTAAGACAAGTTTAAGACAGAAAGTTAGAAGTGTCACGAATTCCTACTATATCAATCACCAAAATAAATGTAAATAGGTTAAACCTACCGGTTAAGAGGCAGAGATATTTCAAGTTAATTTTATTTACCACTCCATGCAGTTTAGGGACCAATCTAAAATGTTAGCACATGAAAATGTTAAATATAAAGAAATGGAAAAATAGGGGCACCTGGGTGACTCAGTCATTAAGCATCTGCCTTCTGCTCAGGTCATGATCCCAGGTTCCTGGGATCGAGCCCTGCATCAGGCTCCCAGCTCAGCGGGAAGCCTGCTTCTCCCTCTCCCACTCCTCTGCTTGTGTTCCCTCTCTCGCTGTGTCTTCTATCAAATAAATAAACTCTTTAAAAAAAAAAAAAGAAATGGAAAAATATAAACCAAGCTAATATTGACCAGAAGAAGGTAGGTAGCTATGCTGATAGGAGTCAAAATACACTTTAAGACCAAAGAAAGTACAATGGTTAAGAATATGTCTCTGCGGGCACCTGGGTGACTCAGTTAAGCGTCATACTCTTAATTTCAGCTCAGGCCATGCTCTCAGGGCCCCCCATTCAAGCCCTCCACTGGGCTCCACTCTCATGCGGAGTCTGCTTCAGGATTCGCTCTCTCCCTCTTCCCCTCCCCCACTTAAATAAATAAACAAAGCTTTAAAAAATATATATATATGGCTCCAGCATATAAAGTAACTGGTCCAATGCTTGGTTATCTTACCTGTAAAAACACACATAATAATAATAGTACCAAGGGCGCCTGGGTGGCTCAGTGGGTTAAGCCACTGCCTTCGGCTCGGGTCATGATCTCAGAGTCCTGGGATAGAGTCTCGCATCGGGCTCTCTGCTCAGCGGGGAGCCTGCTTCCTCCTCTCTCTCTGCCTGCCTCTCTGCCTACTTGTGATCTCTCTCTCTGTCAAATAAATAAATAAATACATCTTTAAAAAAAATAATAATAATAATAATAATAGTACCAGAAATAAATTAAATAGAAAACAAAAATATAAAAGAGAGTCAACAAAACAAAAAAATTCATCTTTGAAAATCTCAATGAAATGAGCAAATCTTTGGTAACAATAATCAAAAAATAAAATAAATAGACTGAAGACATGAACAAATATTAAGACTAAACAAAGAAACTGAACTACAGCTTTAGAGAACTTACAAAGATACAAAATATTCATAAACAAGTCTATGCTAATTAATTTAAAAGAGATAATATAGGAAAACTAATTCTAGAATAAAGTGTAAAAGTCTAAATAGGAAATCTTAAAATATTGCCTCAAAGAAGACACTAGGCCCAAATAATAACACAGTTGAGTTCCACCACACTTTTTTTTTTTAAGATTTTATTTATTTATTTGACAGACAGAGATCACAAGTAGGCAGAGAAGCAGGCAGAGAGAGAGGAAGGTAAGCAGGCTCCCTGCTGAGCAGAGAGCCCGATTCGATGCGGGGCTTGATCCCAAGACCCTGGGATCATGACCTGAGCCGAAGGCAGAGGCTTAACCCACTGAGCCACACAGGCGCCCCCCACCACACTTTTAAAAAACCATTCTTCCAATACTATACCAACGCTTCCCCCCAAAAGAGAAAAAGATGAAATTATTTCAGATTCATTCTCTGAAAACAGTTGATACTGAATCCGAAGGAATATTGTTGTGAAATAAAGATTATGAACAATATCACTATAAACAGATACAAAATCCTAAATAAAACTGGGGCACCTGGGTGGCTCAGTGGATTAAGTCTCTGCCTTCGGCTCAGGTCATGATCCCAGGGTCCTGGGATCAAGCCCCGCATTGGGTTTTCTGCTTAGCAGGGATCCTGCTTCCCTCTCTCTCTCTCTGCCTGCCTCTCTGCCTACTTGTGATCTCTGTCAAGTAAATAAATAAAATCTTTAAAAAAAACAATAATAATAATACATTATGACCATGAAGAGTCAATCTCAGGAAATCAAGAGAAAGGAAACCTGAGAAAATATATTAATACCATTATATTAATAGATTATAACCCTAATAAAAGTAGAAAAATCTTTAATAAAAGTTAATGTTTATTAAAAATTCTTAATAAAGCAGATAATAGAAAGAAACTTAACTTGATGTGGAACATCTGCCAAAAATACACAGCAAACATTATACTTAGTGGTGAAACATTAGAAGCATCTCCTTTAAACTTGGGAAAAGGCCAGTGTGCCTGCTGTCTCTTCCTCTAATCAGTATAATCTTGGAAAGTATGGTCAGTGTTCAGGATAACAATAACAAATAACAGAACTAGGATTGGAAAGGAAAAATCAATACTGGTACTATTTACAGAAGATATAATTATCTCTACAAAATTCTGAAATTATTAGAAATAGTAAAGTTTGGCAAGATGGCTGGATACAAGGGCAATAAATAAAAAATCAATTGCATTCTCTGCTCTGGTAAAAAGTAGTTAGAAATTTTAATTTTTTAATTCCTATATTGATAAAATTTTTAAATTATACTGAAAGGTATTTCAAAAACTTAAATAAATACATTATATACATGGATAAGAAATCTGAGGTCAACTCATAATTGACATAAGATAATACAAAAATGTCAGTCATTCCAATACTGATTTATAAATTCAGTGCAATTCTGATCAATATCCCAATGGAGGGGAATCTGGCTGGCTCAGCTGCTACAGGATGTGATCTCAGGGTTGTGAGTTCAAGCCCACGTTGGGTGTGGAGATTACTTAAAGAAAACAAAATCTTAGGGGTGCCTGGGTGGCTAGTCAGTTAAGTGCCTATCTTTGGCTCAGGTCATGATGCCAGGGTCCTGGCATCAAGCCCCGCATTGGACACCCTGCTCAGTGGGGAGTCTGCTTCTCCCTCTGCCTGCTGTACTGCCTACTTCTGCTCTCTCTCTGTCTCTCTGTCTAATAAATAAATAAAATCTTTTAAAAAAGAAAAGAAAATCTTAAAAAAAAATTCTAGGGACACCTGGGTGGCTCAGTTGGTTAAGCATCTGCTTTCCACTCAGGTCATGATCTCGGGGTCCTGGGATTGAACCCCACCCACCTCACCCCATCCCTGTTGGGTTCCCTGCCCAGTGGGAAGTCTGCTTCTCTCTCTCCCTCTGCCCATCCCCCCAACTCATGCTATCTCTCTCTCTCAAATAAATAAATAAAATCTTCTTAAAAATTCCAATGGATTTTTTCCAAAAACTATAAAAAGTAAATTGTAAAATGTATATAAAAGTGCAACGGGGGGTGCCTGGGTGGCTCGGTGGGTTGGGCCTCTGCCTTCAGCTCAGGGTCTTGGGATCCAACCCCATATTGGGCTCTCTGCTCAGCTGGGAGCCTGATTCCTCCTCTCTCTTTCTGCCTGCCTCTCTGCCTGCTTGTGATCTCTCTCTCTGTGTCAAATAAATAAATAAAATCTTTAGAAAAAAAAGATTTTTTTAAAAAGTGCAATGGGCCACATATAACTAAGATAGTTCTTTTTTTTTTTTTTTTAAGACTTTATTTCAGAGAGAGAGAGAGAGAGCACAAGCCAGGGGAGAGGCATAGGGAGAGGGAGAGGAAGAATGACAAGCAAAATTCTCTCTTAGCACTCAACCAACTTAGCCATCCAGGTGCTCCAATTCTTCCTTTTTTTTTTTTTTTTTCTTTAGTAGGCTGCACCCCCTGTATGGATCCCATCACAGGGCTTGAACTCATGACCCTGAGATCAAGACCTGAGCTGAGATCAAGAGTTGGATACTTAACGGACTGAGCCACCCAGGCACCCCTACAGTAGTTTGTTTGTTTTTTTTAAAGAATGAAGTAGAAGGATTTGCCCTACCAGAAATCAAGGCATATCATAAACTCTTATTATAAAAATGTAATAATTAAGACAGTTGATGTTGGATCAGGAGAAAACAAATTGCCCCGTGGGAAAGAAGACCAAGCTTAGAAACAGACCCCCGCACGGGAGAAAGCTGTAGAGGAGCATTGCAGATGACTGGATAAAACATGGAGCAATCAATAAATAGTATCAGGACATCTACTCACCCATATGCAAAATAAATAAAGTGCAACTCATATTTCAATCTTAAACAAAAATTAATTCCTTCTGAAGAGGAAAGGATTTCTTAAGACATAAAAAGGACTAACCAAAACAGGAACATTGATTAAATTTTTCTGCTTTGAGTTTTTTTTTCAATTCTGGCCATCTGTTTCACTATAAATAATGTGAAAAGAGTAAAAGAAGGTATTTGCAAGGATTTGTATCCAGCATTTATAACGAACTTCTGAAATCAATTAGAAAAAGGATTTCTATTTCCATTAAAATAACAAAATAACATTGAAAATAAGCCCCAAAAAAGTTTAAAGTATTTTAAAATGTCCTTAAAAGCACCAGAGATCTGGAATAAGATTAAAAGAAAACTAGGCCAACCATCTAAGGGAAATCAGGGACCCAGAGAGGTAAGCATCAAGGCAAATACTATACATATACATGATGGGGAAAGTTATGTGCATTCTCTTGGACCTCTGAATCAACTGTGTACCTTAGTCCTTGGGGTCCTGGCCAACAAAGATCTACTAGGAGAGAAAGAGAAATAAGGAATTTAAAAGAGAAGTGTTTAAAATGTCGCTATTTAGAAAGAATATGATCACGTACCCAAATAAACCAATAAAAGCAACAAACAAAACTGAGAAGAGAGTTCAGCAAGGATGCGGGATACAAAATCAAATTACCAGAAAATCAATAACAATAACCTAGAGAAATAATCTAGAAAATCTTGGAAAATTAAGATACCATTCTGAATAATGCCAAAAGCTAAGTATCACTAGGCAATTGACACCCAAGGCTTCCATGGCAAGAATTTTTTAAACTCTTTTAAGATCATGAAGATTATCTTAGTAAAAGGAGAGAGATCCCACACTCTTCTTTAAATGACATAATGTGGGGGTGCCTGGGTGGCTCGGTGGGTTAAGCCTCTGCCTTCAGCTCATGTCATGGTCTCAGGGTCCTGGGATCGAGCCCCACATCGGGCTCTCTGCTCAGCAGGGAGCCTGCTTCCTTCTCTCTCTCTCTGCCTGCCTCTCTGCCTATTTGTGATCTCTGCCTGTCAAATAAATAAATAAATAAAAATCTTTTTTAAAAAAGATAAATAAATGACATAATGCGGGAGCACCTGAGTGGCTCAGTTGGTTGAGCATCCAGTCTTAGTTTCAGCTCAGGTATGGATCTCTGGGTTATAAAATCGAGCCCCATGTCAGGCTCCAGGTTCAGCATGGAGTCTGCTTCTCTCCCTCTCCTTCTGCCCTTCCCCTGTTCCCTCTCTCTCTCTCTCTCATATAAATAAATCTTTAAAAATAGAAATAAGGGGCGCCTGGGTGGCTCAGTGGGTTAAAGCCTCTGCCTTCAGCTCAGGTCATGATCCCAGTGTCCTGGGATCGAGCTCCGCATCGGGCTCTCTGCTCCGTGGGGATCCTGCTTCCTCTTCTCTCTCTGCCTGCTGCTCTGTGATCTCCGTCTGTCAAATAAATAAATAAAATCTTTTTTAAAAAATAAAATAAAAATAGAAATAGAAATAAAAAATAAATGACAGTGTAATAAAGATGCCATCCTCCAGCACCTGGGTGGCTCAGTCGTTAAGCATCTGCCTTGGGCTCAGGTTATGATCCGGGAGTCCTGGGATCAAGGCCCACATAGGGCTCCCTGCTGGAGCCAGCTTCTCCCTCTCCCACTTCCCCTCCTGTGTTCCCTCTCACACTGTGTCTCTCTGTTAAATAAATAAAATCTTAAAAAAAAAAAAAATCCATCCTCCCCAAGTTTATTTCTAGAAATTCATGGAATCTAATCAGAATTTCAGTTCAATTACTTTTTAGGAACTCCAAAAACATACTCTAAAATGTATAGAGTAAAAAAGACCATAATTGCTAAGTGAATTTTGAAATAGAAAATCAAGGAGAGACTCACTATACCACCTACTAAGACATACAATAAAGCCGTAGTCTGTGTGCAGCCTTCACGGTGCAAGAAACAGAATTGAAGAGAGGGCTTAGAGACACAGACAGAGAAGGAGAAAAACAGAGACAGGGCCAGAGATATATGGCGATGATAGCAATCTGATTATATTGAAATGGACTTCTGCTTATTGAAGAACATGAAAAATTTAAAAGATAAACAACAGATTGGAAGAAGATATTTGCAACATTTAACACTGACAAAGTTCTAATATTAAGAATATTAAGGGGGTGCCGGGAGGCTCAGTCAGTTGAGCATCTGCCTTTGGCTCAGATCATGGTCCCAGGGACCGAGGATTGGGTCCTAGGATCAAGACCCACGTCAGGCTCCTTGCTCAGTGGGGAGTCTGCTTCTCCCTCTGTCCCTCCCCACTGCTCATGCTGTCTCTCACTCATGCTTTCTCTCCCTCGAATAAATAAATAAAATCTCTTTTAAAGATCTTTTTAAAATTGTAAAAAAAAAAAAAAAAGGAATATACATGAAACTCTTACAAGTCAACAAGAAAAAAAGGAGAACCCTAGTAGAAACACAGGCAAAAAAGAGTTAATAGGCATTTTAAAGACAATAAAGTCTAAAACGTTAACCACATGAAGAATGGGATCATCACTTTGCACACTTAAACCAGCAACATTAAAAAGCTGGAAAGTGCCAAGTGCAGTGGCCATGCAGGAATACAGGACTCCTACGTCCCCACATGGCCCACACATAACACTGGTGGGAGTGAAGGCTATGCCACCATTCTGGAGGGCAACATACACACACATACAGTGACCCAGCAATTCCCTTCCTGGGGCTGTATCTCTGAGCACTTCTCACAAGGGTCCCTAAGGCTTCATGTGAAAGGACACTCAGGGCAGTGTCCTATGAGGTCACGGGTGGTAGCGGCAAGCTAGGTTTTAGGTAAACCATAGACTGATACCGGCGGGCAAACACCTAAGAGCATGGAAATCTCTTCAAGACAGAGCGATGCATGAGATGAGCACTCGAACGAGAGCTGCTACCTGTACCGCTGAGGTCAATTAAACTATGTGCAGACAAAATATACATGTTTTACAAGAACATATCTAAATGAAAGCATATACATCAAACACAATAGAATAGTTGACTTTGGCAGGGAGGGCATTGGGTGGAGTGGGTTATGGGGATAAAAAGGAATAATGAACAACTAATAATGAAATAAGGGAACGTTGCAAGGATAAATGATAATAGAGTTGTGAATGAAAGTGTCTTTGCACTTGAGACCCAAAAAAATGTAGAGAAAAAGAGAATGACTAGGTAGCTGCTTTAGGTAAGATCAGGGTGATAAGGCAAATCTCCCCAGGAAAGATTAAAGGTAAACAGTAAGCCCGAAGGCCCTGATGAGAATGAGGGACAGGGCATACGAGAAGCATGGAGGACAGCAGAGACCAATCATGTAGGGATTTGCAAGGAGGTCAGATATTATTCTAGCATGGTGAGATGTCACTGCATGGTTTTAAACAGAATGTGAAATGATCTGAGTTTTGGCTTTAAAAGATCACTTCGATGGGGGAGGAAGCGCCTGGGTGGCTCACCTGGTTAAGTATCTGCCTTCAGCTCAGGTCATGATTTCAGGGTCCTGGGATCAAGCCCTGCATCAGGCTCCCTGCTCAGAGGGGAGCTTGCTTCTCCTTCTCCCGGTGTTTGCGCTTGCACTCTCTCTTTCTCTTAAATAAATAAAGAAAGAAATCTTTTTTTTTAAATAAATAAATAAATGATCACTTTAGGGCGGGGTAATGGGGAAGCTAGGAGGGACTGAAGGAGTATAATTGTTGTGATGAACACCAGGCAATATAGAAAGTGTTCAGTCACTATATCCTACACCCGAAACTAACAGAACACTGTATGCTAACTGACCGGAATTAAAAACTTAAAAGAATAATTAAAAAAAATTAAAAATCACTTTGGTTGCCTCGTGGAGAACAGGCGGGGTACAGAGTTCCAGGAACAAGAGCAGAAATGGGAAGACCAGACCAGAATCAACGGCAGTGGTACCGGCAAAGGTGGAAAGAGCCTAGAGTGGTTGTGGAGATGCAGAGAGAGCCTGACTCCGAACCTGTTTCGAAGAGCATCCCGATTCATATTCTGGATGTAGGGAAAGAAGAGACCAGGAGGCATCGAGACACTTGCACCTGAGCAACTGGCTTGTTCCAAACACCACGTGCCAGGATGGAGAGACCTAGAAGAGGAGCAGACTTGGAGATAGAAATCAAGAGTCCCTTGACCATCTAACAGTTGAAGGGCCTTTTAGACAGCCAAATGAAGACTTTGAGTAGGAAGTTGGACGTGCAGTCTGGTGCTCAGGGGAAAGATGGGTTGGGAAGTTGCTTACAGTCACACCGCAGATGCAAATTGGGACCAGATCCCAGCCTCCCTGGTTCCCAAACCATTTGTTTCCCACCTTCCTTTCAGCCAAGGCCAGTGCAGGCATTTGGCCCTGCAGGGAATGCGAAAAGAGGGAGCAGGCCAGCAGGCAGAGTTAGGGCACCCGAAAGCCCCAGTGGCCTCACCAAGGTGTTCCTGCTCCCCATAGGCAGAGCGGTCTCAGCAGGACACAGGCAGAATTCCGAGCCCGCTGGGGAGCCTGACTGCTGAGTTCTACCCCTCCTTGCCTCTCCTTGTTTGTGGAGCAGACCCTGTGGCTGCCTGACCCATCACTGTCCTCTTGCCAGAGACTCTGGGCCAGCCACTGCCCAACACGGCACAGGACGAGGGGAGAAGGTGGAGGCACCCTCCCCTAGCCTCCCCTGCCCTCAGACTCACAGGCGGCTTATAGCTCCTCGATCCAGCCCTGTTTCACCAAAAAAAATCCAGGCTCCTGGGAGAGGCTACCTGGGGTCATTCAAGGGGACTCTGGTGGAGCCAAGGTCAGAATCCGGGCCTCTTGCCTGCTGAGCCTCCGGGGTCCTGCTCTCACAGGGTGAGTCCCCTGGATTCCTTCCTGGGATTCTTGGCTCTTGGAAACAGTAGGCAGTTTGGACATAAAGGGGAAGAGCTGAGCACAGACACCTAAAAATAATCCCCCAGGGCTACTCCTGAACCCTGCTTGAAATGGGAATTGGGGCAGAAGGCACAGGAGCAGCAGATGGTCTCACTCCAGGCCTCTCAAGGACTGCACAGGGGCAGCAAGTAGAAGAAGGAGCCCTTGAATCTCCTGGATATGGACCACAAGAGGAGGGCTGGAGAAATGACAGCCAGGGGAGGACCGGAGGGACCTCTTCTGGACTTGTGGTTCCAGAGAAACACCTCCCCTGGATCCCTGCTCCTAGCCGGACCCACCTAAGCCCATTTCATTCATTAAAAAAGTAACTATGCCCAGAGACACCTGAATGGCTCTGCCCATTAAGCAGCCCGCTCTTGGTTTCAGCTCAGGTCATGATCTCAGGGTCCTGGGATCCAGCCCTGCAATGGGCTCCACGCTCAACAAGGAGTCTGCTTCTCTCCTTCTCCCTCTCCCCCTGCCTCTCCCCCGGCTCTCATGGACACACAAGCCCACAGGCACTCTCTCTCTCGGTCTCTCTCAATTAAATAAATAGGTAAATCTTTTTTTTTTAACTTCTTTTTTTTTTTTTTAAGCAACTATGTCCACCTTCTCCCATTGCTCCTCTCCGGCCCACCCACAGTGGCCACTCTACATCAGCCAACTGTCAATCATGCAGTGATCATCTATGCGAGAAATCCAATAGAATCTACGCAAATGCGACCACAACTAAAACATGAGCTTAGCAAGGTTGTGGGGTATAGGTCAATATTTTTAAAGAATTGCACTTCTAGGGGTACCTGGGTGGCTCAGTCAATTAAGCGTCTGCCTTCTTCGGCTCAGGTCATGATCCCGGGGTCCTGGGATCAAGCCCCATATCAGGCTCCCTGCTCTATAGGAAGCCTGCTTCTCCCTCTCCCACTCCCCCTGCTTGTGTTCCCTCTCGTACTGTCTTTCTCTCTCTTTCTGTCAAATAAATAAATAAAATCTTTTAAAAAAAATAAAAAGAAAAGAAAAAGAATTGCACTTCTATGCACTAGCAATTAACAACTGGAAATTAAAATTTAAAAAACGGTGTCATTTTCAGTGGCATTAAAAAACATGAAAATGGGGTGCATGGCTGGTTCAATGGGTCAAAGCCTCTGCCTTTGACTCAGATCATGATCCCAGGGTCCTGGGATCGAGCCCTGCATCAGGCTCCCTGCTGAGCAGAGAGCCTGCTTCCCTCTCTCTCTCTCTCTCTCTCTGCCTGTCTCTCTGCCTACTTGTGATCTCCAGAGGTCTGGAGGAGCAAGGAGGGTTGAACAGGTAGAACACAGGGGAGGTGCAGGACAGGAAATCTACTCTGTTTGACGCTGTAATGTCATTACACATATCAAAATGCTCAGTGATCCATAAGGTAAGTACTATTATTATCCTCAGGAAGGGTTATTATTGTCCCTGAGGAAGGTAAGACAAAGCTAAGAAGTAATGGAGCCTATACTTGAACCCAGAAGTTGGCTTGTCCGTAGAATTCTTGCATGAGTACACACACACACACACACACACACACACACACACACCATGCGCCCACCTTCCTCTCCACTTCTCTCTGCTCCCTGTAAGTCTGTCCTGAGAGTTACAATGAAAAACCATATGTGTCGGCCCACACGCCCCCCCCAACACACACACACACACACTTGCAACCCCTCCATCAGTCTACCCTCCCAGCGAAGAAGGGACAACAGGGAGGGGAGCCAATCAGGAGGCTCTGAAACTCTTTCCCTCTGAGACAGGTGCAAACATCTGAAAATGAAGGGGGAGATGAACACGGAGGCAGCAAGCCTCTGTGCTCCCGGCCACGCCCCGGCTGCAGGGGCAGCGAAGAAGAACCGCTTTATACCCACCTGGCCTCTTGTTCAGGACGTCCAACTAACCTAAGTTTCCCACCCAGACTCTGCTCTTCTGTGATCTGCGCCCCACCCCAACCCCAGGGATGAGGCCTGGCGAGGCAAAACAGCCCCAGGAGTCACTAAGATCTGGTCTTGGTCGTCAGACCCCGGGGCCCCTCTCTCACCTGCCTGCCTCTCCAGGGCTGGCCAGAACCCCAGTCTTAATGGCCCTGGGGAGACCCAGAGAAAGAGGGATGGAGGCTGACGGCTTGAACTGCGGTCTGGACCAGCACTGAGGATTCCCGGTCCTGGTACCAGTTCTGAGCCTGGGGGGGTGGGGGTGAGGAGGAGCTCTGGCAGTGGTTGCAGAGAGGTGGGAGCAGGCGGATTCGAGCTGTGGCTGCTCCGTCAGATTAGGGTTAGAGGCACATCTATCAATCCAAGGCCTGTTCTGGCCCGGTCCTGGACTAATGGGACTCTATCCCGGCCCAAGGAGCCTAGCTCCAGATGCGCCCCAAAACAAGCATACATTGTCCCAGGCCCGAGAAAGGAGGGCGAAGGAGAGCATGATCCCCTCCAGGCTCTGCAGGGACGGGGCAGATAAGCCCCCGCAGGACTCTTACACGGATACCCTAATCCCATTGACCCAGATGTCTGTTTCTGGATCCGGGGCCTATTCTGGGCGGGCCTGGACTTGCCCCTTAGCATTGACCCCGCCCTCCGACTTCTGACCCCTCCCCCATCCTCTCAGCCTCGCCTGCCTTCCCAGCCCAGGGCTTCCCGGTCCCTGGTTCTGCCCCTCTGCCCTTGGCTCCGCCTCTCCGCCGTGGTGCTGCCCCTGAGACCCTGTCCCCAGGTTTGTTCGGTTTTTTTTTTTTTTTTTTTTTAATTTATTTGACAGAGAGAGATTACAAGTAGGCAGAGAGGCAGGGAGAGAGAGAGAGGAGGAAGCAGGCTCCCTGCTGAGCAGAGAGCCCGATGCGGGACTCGATCCCAGGACCCTGAGATCATGACCTGAGCCACCCAGGTGCTCCATCACCTGGTCCGACCTCTGTTGGGATCACTCCTACCCACCCATCCATCTCCTTCAGATTCTCCACTTGCTTCACCCTGCCCTGTCGGTCGGATGACCGGTTCGGGACCATCCACACCAGAGGGAGCCCTTTGAGTGCCCCCTCCCCCAGGCAGTACTGCCCCCTGCCCCGTGCCCCGGGCCCCTGCCCCTCTTCCGGCTTTCCCGCCTGCCAGCCCAGCCCGCACCACCACCAAAGACAGGGTTTCTGTCCATTTTCTCACTGATCTTCCTGAGTTCCTCAAAGACAAGACCCACAACCTCCATTTTACAGGCCAGCAATGTCCTGTCCGCTGCTACTGCCCTGGGGGGGGGGGGGGCTCTGCGCCTGTTGCTACCCCTGAACCATCAAGGGCCGTCTGTCCTGCCCCACCTCCCACCGTCCCAGAAAGATTTCAATTCTCCGACTGCAGTCTGGGGCTGGGACTAGGGTGAAGAACAGTCTGACTTGCCTCTCTTGCCTCACCCTAACTCCGGCCCTGTCTTACTTTCTGAATGCTGTGCTGAGAACAGACGGCGGAGAAGTCCAGGTAGAAGAGAGAAGAAACGGCACTGGCCAAGACCACAGTGGCCGCACCCTGGATATAGGTAAGGAAGAAACAACAGGACTGTCTAATAAATGTGGCTTGGGATGTGAGAGAAAGAATGGAATCAAAGGTTACTACAAGATTTGGGACCTGAACTACTGGAAAGACAGAGTTGCCATCAACTGAGATGGGCAAAGCTCCAGAAAGATCAGGTTTGGGGGCTGAGATGAGTCATGTCTGAGATGATTCTAGATTTCCAAATGGAGCTGGCAGGCAGCAGTAATAACAGTGACAACAATAATCGTGGCTACAGCCATCATGGGCAAGCTGAGCCCGGCGCCCTCCCAACGGTTCACGAAGCTGAACTCATTTAATCTGCGTGAGAGCCCCACGAGATCGAGCTAGCGTCACTCCCATTTTACGGTTAAGAAAATACTGGGTGTTCAGAGGAGAGGCCGGGGTGGAAACTTAAATCTGGGTCTCATCAGAGTGTGGGTGGCATCAGTTCACCTGAGAGTAGGTGTGAAGGTCCAAAGACTGAGCGCAGACCTTCAAAGTTTAGAGAATGGGAAGCTGAGGAACATTGGCGAAGGGACCTGAGGAACGACAGCTAGGGAGGGGAGGAGGAGAACCAAGAGGGGGTGTCCCCAGAGACAAGTACAGAAAGTATTTCTGGGGATGCCTGAGTGGCTCAAGTCAGTTAAGCATCTGCCTTCAGCTCACATCATGATTCCAGGGTCCTGAGATCGCGCCGGCATCGGGCTCCCCTCTCAGCTGGGACCCTGCTTCTCCCCTCCCTCTGCCCCTCCCTTCCCCCATCCCACTCTCTCTCTCAAAAAAATAAATAGGTCTTTTTTCCTTAAGATTTGATTTATTCCGTTGAGAGAAAGAGAGAGACAGAGCACAAGCAGGGGGAGAGGCAGAGGGACAAACAGACTCTCTGCTGAGCTGGGAGGCAGACGCAGGGCTCGACGCCAGGACCTGGAGATCATGACCTGAGCCGAAGGCAGACACCTAGCCATCTGAGCCACCCGGCGCCCCAAAATAAATAAATAGAAAGAAAGAGAGGAAGGAAGGAGGAAGGAAGGGAGAATTTCTAGAAGGAGAAAGTAATGAAGAGAGAGCACTTTGAGAACTGTAAACTGAGATCATAATACAAAGACACAATTTGGGTGTCTGCGTGGCCCTCAGCAAGTCACAGAGCCTCAGCCTTTACATCTGTAAAATGGCTCCTTTCGCCCCATGACCCCGTGACTGGCCCTTGTCCCCAGCCTCATTCCAGGACCACCTGCTGAGTCAGGCTTATGCCTCTACCCACCTCCCAGCCTACACCACCCTCCCCTGCAGGGTCTCCTGACCTCTGCCCTTGCCTCTACTTCCTACCTCCTACCACTTACCTGACTAGAATGTTCTAGTTCATAATCTATATTTTTGCCTCCAAAGGATTCCCTCGCCTTGGACCAGGCTTGTGTTGGGGAGGGGAGTTTTAATGTAACACGGTGCAGAGCACCCCTCGAGATGCCAATATGTGCAATCACTCTCTCCCACCACCCTGGCTCTCCTTTGACTCTGGTCGGGCCCAAAGACCAAGTGGGTTGCAGATGCAGCTGAGGACAGGGAAGGGGTGACCTGTTAACCAGGTAGAACCCCAAATCTCACAAAGAGCTTTGGAGAGGAAGGCTGAGAGTCATGGGTGGGAAGCGGGACCAGGGCCTGGAGATGAGGTTCAAAGTTCAGAGTCTGGAGCTGGAACCCAGGATCCTTGGGGCCAGACTCCTCCTTGTAAGCTAGGGAATGAGGTCTGTTGACTGAGGCTTAGAAGGCTGGAGGCTGGGTGAGGGGAAGCTTGGGGCTGTGACCTGGGCTTGGGAACCAGGAAACCACATGCAGGGCTCTGGGAAGCCATCACACTGACCCCCACCAGGAGAGGCCAGACGGCACCCCTCAGATCATCTGGCAACCAGAAAGAATCTGGGAAGGGGCAGGCAGTGGACTGATTTGAGCCCTCTAAGGCCGAGTCAGGGAAATTCACAGGAAGCCAGACACAAAGAAAGACACACTAAAGAAAGTAGAGCAAGGGGCTCCGGGGTGAGAAGTGTCCAGAAAAGTTTGGAGCCAGGGAAAGGAGCCCTTGATGGGGACAGGGTCTAGGCCTGAAGGGTGGAGAGAAGGCCTAGAATTTTCGCACATGGTAGCTGGAGGGTTTCTACGTAGGCTAGTGCTCTTGTGACTCAAGTATGCTCTTCTGATGCCAGTCCTAAGAGATGCTCATGTGTAAAATAAAAAAAAGAATTCTGTCGAGGCAACGGGGTGGCACTGTCGGTTAAGACTCCGACTTTTGGTTTCAGCTCTGGTTACAATCTTGCAGTCATGGGATCAAGCCCCGCATTTGGCTCTGCACTCAGCATCGGAGTCTGCCTCGGATTCTTTCTCTTTGCCCCTCTCCACTTGCACATTCATTCTGTCTCTTTCTCAAATAAATAAATAAAATCTTTTTTTAAAAAGATTTTGTTTATTTGACAGACATCACAAGTAGGCAGAGCGGCAGGCAGAGAGAGAGGAGGAAACAGGCTCTCTGCTGAACAGAGACACCAACTCGGGGCTCAATCCCAGGACTCTGGAATCATGACCTGAGCTGAAGGCAGAGGCTTTAACCCACTGAGCCACCCAGGCGCCCCAATAAATAAAATCTTTTTAAAAAATCTGCAGTGAGATAGGGTTAGGAATCTGCATGTTTTCTCTGCCTCACCGAGATTCTTTGTTCATGTTCGCCATTTGAAGGTTCTGATAGGTTCCTGCAGTAAAAAAAAAAAAAAAAAAAAAAAGCCTAATTAATTTCCCGTTTTCTCATGGAGGCCTTTTTTCTTACCATTTACACCTACTAAAGTCTTGCAAAATAGACTTTGAGGAACGCTAGGCTAACCTAACCTCCTTTTTTACTTCTGAGAAACCAAAGCTCGGAGAAGGGGAGTGATGTGCCAAGGGCTCAGAGCCAGGCAGAACTGAGTTAAACCCCAGGTGTTCCCTCTGCAAAGAACATCAGAGCTGGGAGAGTCCTTTGGGACCATCTAGTCGATCTTCACCTCTATGCCCATCCCATTTAGAGATGGGTAAACTTAAGCTGGGAGAAAGGCCATGACTCCTTCCCTCCCACAAGATTCTAGATTGGGTCCCCAACCTGACTCAAACAGTTCTGTGCCCTGACATCCTACAGAAGATCCAGAACCAGACCATCCTTCCCAGCCACCCCTATACCGTCCCCAGTGGAGCCAGTTCCCACAGAGCATCCCTATACTTCACCTTTCTTCCTATTCCCAGGAAGTTCATGGGCTCTGGTGTGCCCTGGTACGTTCCCCAAGATCATCTTATCCCCTAGCTAGCTCAGCAAACCCATGACTTCTGCGCTTTGATTTTATCTGTTCCCCTCCTTGTGTTTAGCACACTGCTGGGCAAAGACTCCAGACTGTTGCCTTAGGATAGGGTTGCATTATCAACCTGCAGGAAGTAGGACCTACTACTCCAGGCTGCACTGTGTCATTTTCAAACAGTGACTACTGGTTTAAAACTCTGGAAGCCAGGGACACCTGGGTGGCTCAGTGGGTTAAGCATCTGCCTTCGGCTCAGGTTATGATCCCAGGGTCCTGGGATGGAGTCCAAGATCCTTTTCCCCAAGCAGGGAACCTGCTTCTCTCTCTGCCTGTCTCTCCGATTACTTGTGCGCTCACTCGCTCTCGCTTTCTGTCTCTCTCTCTTTCTGACAAATCAATAAAATCTTAAAAACAAAACAAAACTCTGGAAGCCTATCCCTGGAATGTAGGGTAAGGGAGCAAAGGATCCCCATATAAAGGGCTGCCCACCTGGGTTTTTATCCCTGTCTTCCTTCACCCCAGGTGGCTTGCACACTCACCCCCCTGGCTGGTGATGGCCGGAAAGCTAAAGCAGGCTAGACGTATGCTCAAGGAAGAGGACCACAAGCCTAGAAGGAAAACATACCCACCACAGAACTAAGCCACTAGAGGTCCAGACAGAGCTGCTTTCCACCTTCCACAACGAATAGACAGCCTGGCTCCCTCCCACTCCTCGCTCAGTGCTGCCGCCATTTTGCTAGAAGGGTTTTCCTTCTTCTAATAGGCACCCAGCCCCTCCCCTTCGGAGCCTCCCGCCCTCGGTGGAAAGGGCAAGGACAAGAAAGACAGTGAAGATTTGTCCCCAGCCCCTGAGGGACACAAGCGCCCTAACCCCGTTGGCCGGGCACATCACCCTCTCTGTCTTCCGAGGGTCTCCGGCTACTTGCAAACGCCTAACGCGGCCCGGGGAGAGGCGACTCTAGCTGGGAGGCCCCTCCCCCTCCCCAAGCCACAGCCGCGGAGCTCCGGCCCTAACTCGATTGTGCACTGTTAATCACAGCGTGTGCCGACGGGCGGAGTAAACAGGCGGCCTCCGAGGTCGCCCAAAGCTATCAATCCCTGCCCGGGTCAGGCCTTCAGCAGCTGAGGCTGGCCGGAGGCGCCAAGGGGGCGAGGAAGGGGGGGACCGAGACCCTAGCAGAAAGACTGATTGCCTACAGTCAGGGATTGGAGCGGGGTGGGGGGAAGGTTGGAGAAGGGGAAGGCGATGTGGATGCATTGATACTGACATTTGGGGGACCTTTAGGATAGAGGCAAAGGCGATGATCGGAGTCTACTGGCCTAGCTCTGGCACCCACAAGCCGAGCGACCTTAAACAGATTACTGAACCTCTCAGTACCTCCGTTTCCTTATCTGTGAAATGGGTATAATAATTCTACCTACTATGTTGGGTTATTACAAAAATTAAATTGGTTAAAACGTAAAACATTGAGGGGCGCCTGGGAGGGGCAGTGGGTTAAGGAGTTAAGCATCTGCCTTTAGCTCAGGTCATGATCTCAGGGTCCTGGGTTGAAGCTCTACATAAAGCTTCCTGCTCAGCGGGGAGCCTGCTTCTCCTTCTGCCTCTGCCTCTTCCCCACCCCCCCCCACCCCCGTTCATGCACTCTTCCGCGGGCGCTCTCTCTCCCAAATAAATAAATGAAATTTTTTTAATGTAAAACATTGAGAACAAAGCTATGTATTTGTTACATACATTAAATCGGGGCAGCTGGACGAAGAACTGTTGGAAGGACACTGGCTTAGCAAATTTCCGGGATACCTCTCCTCATAAAGGGCCCAGAAGAATTCTCAACTAGTAGGAAGCTGGGACCAAGATCCACAAACTGTGAGGGAGTCCAGAGGACCGACAAGTTAGCCTAACTTCTCTGGGCCTCAGTTTTCTATCTGTAAAATGGAAATCACAGCACCCACACCGTGGGGATATCACGAAGTTTACATAAGACAAGTGCACGTAAAGCGCTCATGAATGCGTTAGCCAAGGGTAAGTGCTGCAATGAAAGGTACTTCTGAGAGGGGTCTGCACCATCCCTACCCACCCCTGCACACGAAGGGCCTGCGCTGTAGGTCAAGAAAGAGGCCTTTGTACTACTATTCCTCTCCCAGCCAAGGCACAACCCCGCCCCCGCCCGGCCTCTCGCCCCGCCCCTCCGGGACCAGGAGCCCGGCCGCTAGAGGGCGCGGCGGAGGTGCGAGGGGCGGAGGGTACCTCGGGTAGGTCCAGAGCAGCCGGCACCGAGGCGGAGGACTGTGGAGAGTCGCCGCGCCAGGGTTACCACTTCGCAGACCGGAAGGGTGGGCAGCGCCTTGCCAGCTGACGTACTTACTGGGCCCGTGCCCGGGGCGAGGGTCTCGCGGGGGAGGTGAGCAGGAGAGAGAGCGGGCTTAGGCTCCTCTCGCCCTGCTCTGTCCCACTCCTCGCCACTGTGGGCTTCGAGCTTTGGTCTCTGTCCTGGTGGGGACTCGAGGACAAGGCGTACAAGCTCACGGGGGTCGGGGGGAGGGGGTGCTAGGAGGCAGGGAAGCCAATCTAGCCCAGCCAGGGACAGGGTACCCTGACATCAGTCCAGCCTCACCCGGCTCACTCGCCGGACACGTGGACTATGGGGGGGGGGGGGGAGGCTGGAGAGAAGCCCTGGGGATCCGGCCCGACGCGCCCGCCCAAAGCTCTACACCACTTCTCCAGCAGTCTCACATCGGGTCAAGTCCAGGGCTAGGGCGCATATACCGGTTGCTGCAAACTTGGGAACCTTGTGTCCGCTGACCGGGCGGAGCAAAATCGACACCGTTAATCAGATTTTCCAAAACGTTTTTGACCGGAGAGATTAGCGCTGGGGAAAGTGCCCCCTCCCTCCGTCTGGGCCGCTCGTCCACTGTGCGTCCAACTCCTAGGCGGCAGCAAGTGACCTGGACTCCGAGGTCCTGTCCTCATAGGCGGGACAGAGAGCGCTTAGGGACGCCCAACAGGACCGCTGCCCCCCCCCCAGCCCCGTGCAACCGAGATTCACAGACTTGTCCAAGATGCGCCACCTCTGTTCCCACATTCAACATCCCGGCGCGACCCCTGTCGCTCCAGCCGCCAGAATGACCAGGCGGCGCTCAGCCCAGGTCCAGGCCGCGCAAGGAACCAGAGTCTGGGTCTCCCGGAACCCATCCATTCTCCGGAAGCCGACCTCAAGGCTTCGGGGCGGGTAGAGCTAGGCTGCCCGGGGCCCTGGCGCTGTCCTGTAGGTACCTGCAAATTGCCTCGCCCGGTAAGTGAAGCGTCCGGGGCGCAGAGGGAGATTGTTTCTCGAACAGAGGCCTTAACTTCGGAACGGGATCGGAAAACCTCGATCTCCTGTCCCAAGATGATGCTTGTTGTTGTAGCCACTTTCTCCCGGGCCCCAATTGTCAGGGAGTAAAGAGGCTGAAGGCCTAGAGCAGCGGTGGGGGTGGACAAGGAGGGAGGCCGGCAGGATGACCAGCTGCCTTCCCTGACCCCGCCCCCCACCCGGCTCAGAACCGAGGTCACCTCCCACGGCCGGTGAGACCTCCAACCCACGCCCATTCCTCAGGGCACTGAGACCCAACCGGTTCGACTTCATAGGTCCGGTGGTCCGGTGGGAACAAAAAGAATCGCCCACTCCGGCCTCTTCCCAGGACAGAGGAAGCGGCACTGACAAGTGGCAAATGTATCTGGTTTTGAGCTTCTGGGGGTGTACAAGCCGAGGGGAGGGTTTAAACGGAGGGGCTTCGGGCGCGGAGCACCAGCACACTCCCCGAGCACGCTCACTTCCTGTCCCCAACCCCTCGCAGCCCTCCCCCAGGAGCCCCCGCCTTTCAACCCACGCGGTCGCCCAGCAGGTCTCTGCCATTCCTGGAGCTGCAGCCGGCGCACCCCCATTGCGACCCCAGTCCCAGCGTGGCCCGAGACACGCTGACCGCACCCGCCACGGAGCCCCGGGGTTACGCACCGCTTGTAAACCTACTCATCTGTAAAATGGGAATAATAATAGAAACTCCCTCCGGGAGCTGTGGGGAGAAGCAAACCAGTTCATGAATGTAGAGCGTTTAGCGGCGCGGGGCACGTAGTAAGTGCTCAATGCGGGTTATAAATAACGACGATCATGGCCTTCACCGGTGGCGAAACGACAGTGCCCCGTTTAACCCGCAACTGAGGGTCAAACGCCTGACTTCCGTAACCGGGATAAAGAAACAGACCTAGACAGGGGCCCTAACTTGCTCGGGGCGGTTCAGCGGGGAAGAAGGCAGAGTCGGATTCGCACCCAGGGCCGCTTGTCTCCTCCTCCCCGGAAGGAGGCTGAGGGAGGGGCCCGGCCCCGCCCGCCGACAGCCCCGCGCTCCCTCGGTGGCCCGGAGGAGTGACTCCTCAGTCAAGGGACCAAAAATAGCAACCCGCAGGAGCCGAGACCCGGGTGTCCTGCGCCAGGCGGCGACCCAGCCGACCAGACAGAAGCGAGAAGTGGCTGAGGTCAGGCCGGGCCGCTCCCGGTTGCTGGGGGGCGTCGAGCGGGGGTAGGGCTGGACCCCCACGTGCGCCGCCTGCCGCTGCTTAGCCAAGCCCTTTGTCGCGAGCAGCAGCGTTCGTGCCTCACTCGGCGGCTTAAAATAAAGACAATGTTCCCAGCCTCCCTGCGGCTAAATCCGGCGCGGGTGCGGGGGCGGTGAGAGAGCCGGGTGGGAGAGCTTCTCCAGGCCCTCCCTCCCTTCCTGCCTCAGTTTCCCCATCTGGTAAGGGGACCGAGCCAAGTCTGGGCGGAGAAGAGTCCTACAGGCAGGGGGGGAGGAGGGTTTGGGGGGACATCATCCCCCTGCCTCCGCAGCTTCACGGACTTAAGGAGGAAACCGCCTGGGACAGAGAGGGGCACTCAAGAAGAGGCAAGGGAAAGCTGGACACCCTCCCCCTTCCACCCCACCCCCGCCTACAAAATAAGTGTTTTTATTTCTAAAGGGACGTGTGCAGAGGCGGTGGGAGAAGAGAAAAGGGAGACCAAGGAGACTGGGGGGAGGGGGCAAGGAGAGAGCCTGATTCAGACTCGGAAATGGATGTTGAGCTGAGCGTGGAGGCCTAACACCCCCACACTCAGCCACGTGTACGCGCACAAGTACACGCAGCCCCACCGCGCGCGCCAGCCGCAGGCGCAACCCGAGGACCGCCCAGCAGGGGGCAGCCCGAGTCCGCGCCCACGGACAGGGACCTGTGGCGTTCTGACCCCACCCCTGACCTGCTGGTCGGCCCTGGGGTGGGAAGGGTTTGCTGGGACTTGTCTCCAAGCTGCCGTGTCTCCTCTGCTTCAGGAGGGAGGTGGCCTGGATGCTTGCTCTACCCGCAGCTGGCTTTGAGACGCAGAGATCCCCCTCATGTACCTGCCACGTGTGCCCACCGCTGGCGTCCCATGGCTGCTGGCCAAGCCCCGGGGACTCCCGTGCCTGTTCCACCTGGCTCCATTGGCAACTGGGCTGCAGCCTGAGGAAGCCCTGGGTTATCCACAGGCCTCCTGATTGAGAGGGGGTGTTTGGTGGGGAAATGGGCAGGGGAAAAGTGGGGGGCAGGTCCCAACCCCTCAGAGCCAAGGGACCTGAGTCCATTCACGTATTAACCACGCCTCTGATCTTCAGTTTTTTTATCTGCATAATGGGACTAATAGATGATCCTTGTCCTTCTATCTTCCACCCCAGAGCTTGGGCATGGCCCAGTGGGGCAGAGGACACAGCAGCCCAGCAGAGGGCTCCCCAGCTTCCCTCCCCAGGTCAGTCCCCCCCCACCCCACCCCCCACCCCCCGGGGACTGTCTCTAGGGCCAAGTGAGGGCCACACAGAACCCTGGGCTCTATGCAAAGGGCCTCCAGAATTCTATCTCTGAGGAAACTCAGCACAGAAATCCAAAAGCCGGCGGGAGGCAGGGGGGTACTGACCAAGCGGTGGGACTAAGGCGGGTGGGGAATAAGGGCATGGTTGTCATTTCCCAGGAACACACCTGTGAGCCCTGAGTGGGAGTCAGGGGAGACAGAATTTGACAAGCTGGGAGGAGAGCTGTCTGTCTGCCTGTCTGTCTGTCTTCCAAGTGGAAGGTGGGGGTGGAGCAGGCAGGGAGGTGGAGGCAGGGAGGGAGAATTAGCAAGTTCCACAGTTGGGCAACACTCAGACACACACCGAATACAGATACACGTGTACACACACGTCCTGGTTCCAGACCAACGGGGCGACACCTGCATTTACACAGGTTGCACGGTATTTGGGGACATTCGCGTGGGGGGGACACTCAGCAGCACGTGTAGTGAGCACACGCCCCCCCCCCACTCCTCCCTTCCAACCAGACCCCTGTATAGCCTCACACCCGGGCTCTGCAGCAGGGACGGGCACAAGAGCACGCAGCCCAGCACGCGGACACGTCTGCCCAGCCCCTGGGGCGGGTGCGCCAGCCCTCTGGGTCTGTTCCAAGTTGGAGCCTCTCACGTGAGGCCCAATGTGTCATTTCCAAACAGAAGGAATCTAGCTAGCTCCTTCGCAGCAGGGAGGAAGGGCAGGGTGTGGGGCTGGGTGGGTGGGTGGGCGCGTGGGCATGTGCAGGGCACAGGGCGTGTATGAGGGAAACAAGCATGTGAATGCTAGGCTGTGTGTGTCGGGACATGGTGTGCACCGGTTGGGGGCTTCTAAGGGTGGGTGGGGGAAGGAGCCCCGGGGAAACAGTGTGCCTTTGTGAGGGTGTGTGTGTGTGTGTGTGTGTGCGCGCGCGTGTGCCGCTGAGTCTGTGTGCAGTGGGTGTGGGTGTTTGTCTCCCTGTATCCGCCTTCTCTCCCGTTCTGGACTTTTAGCCTTCCTGGGCTCATTTCCCCCATGTCCTACCTCCTCCCTCTCCGGGCTCGACTTAGGTGCCCTAGTGGAGGAGGGGGGCATGCTCCAGGACCCAGTCCAACCCCAGACGCTGCCTGAGGCTTCCCTCCAGCTCCCCCTCCCTTCCTTTTCTCCCTTTCCTCCCTCCCTCTCTTTCCTCTCCTCCCTCCCCCCCAAGGCTGGCGTGCCAGGGGGTGGGACATGCCAATCACTGGCTGTGCCTCTCCGGCTGCCAGCACAGGGCGCAGCTCCCCCCCGGGAGCCAGGTGTTTGGGTCCCTGGAGACGCCGCCGGCCCCCGGGGAGGCAGTGGGGCTGAGGACCCTACAGACCCTTCTCCAGTCCCATGGTGAGTACATTTGGAAGGGTTCGGGAGGGGCTCCACCGAGATGGGGGCGGGAAGAGCAGGTCCTGGGAGCAAAGCAGAGATGAGGACTAGGAAATGGGGATGAACTCCGGAGAGAGGAGGGGGCCGAGGAGGGGTCTAGAGACCAAGGGGGCTCTGCAGCACTGGACAGTGGCTGTTCCAAACACCCGGTCTCGTGGCTTTGAACAGATACACCCGATGTTTTTCTGGGGTTCAGCTGGCAGAGAAGATGGAGACCCCTCCCCTTAGGAAACTGGACCGGGAGCCCAGAGGGGCTAAGCCGCCCCCTAGCAGGCAGAGGACCCAGAATCCCAGAGACAGAGTGGAAAGGGCAGGGGGCCAGAGGGCAGCCTTTGCCACCAGCATCCTGTGGGAGGTTGCCCCCCCCCAGCATCGGGGTGCCCGTCCCAGAACCTCCTCCTCTTTTCCCTCAGGGAACCCTGACTCCCACCACCCCCATCCACCTTCAACCCCCCCAAGATGGACTGAACCAGGTTGCTGGCCAGACGGACAAGCTGGATGCCAAGGTGGGTGTTAGGCCAGAAGCCAGCAGGGGACCAGGCCAAGAGCCCCAGGGCTCTCCGGGAACAAATGGGCACATGGAAGGCCACACCAGTCAGGGTACGTGGCCCTGACGTGTGCAAGGGCCCAGAGAGCACTCCCTATGTCCACAGTATCTTGGGCTCCCCCAGAGTAGGTCTCAGTCCTGTAGCCTCTTAATGCATCGGTATTAATGGGCACCCATGCAGGGACCCATCCCAGGAGCCCCCAGACCCCACGATGTAGGGAGGGAGGGGCTGGAGGCCACCAGCTCTGATTCTGCAGATTCGCCAGCTCCCGGGGCCGGCAGCTGGGAAGGGGGTGGTCAGCTCCCATTCGGTCATTCAGACAAGTGCTGCTAAGGGGTTCTCGGTGCTAGCAAGAGGGGCTCACCTCTTGCCACAAAACAGACCTACAGCTCCACCCAGGCTGACCCAACCACCACCAGCCACCCACCCCCCTCTCCCAACTGGCCGGAAGGAGTCAGATTGTCTCCTGTAGCCGGACAGTCTCCTATCCCTGGGTAATCAGCTGCTCACTGAACTGTCAGATAAGAGTTAGTTCTCTGCCCCCTGACCTTAGCCACTGGGCAAGCCATGATCGCTGCTGTGATACAGAACGAGGGGAGGGGAGGGGATGGTGAAAAGGGGCTGTGGAAGATGTGACTCTTGTCTCCCGGGCTGGGGCCTGGAGGTCTGAGAACTAGATCCCCAAGGGCAAAGAGGCGTCCGGAGTGTCAAGAAGGGATTAGGCAGAGGTCACGTCAGCCCTAAAAAGGAACCTCTTCATCGAACAGATGAAGAGACTGAGGCTGAGGAAGGAGAAGGGACATGCTCATGGTCCCAGAAGGGACATCGAGGGTTCCTCCTGGGCTGGGACCCCATTCCCCCCCCACCCTCAGGGCAACGCTGCGCCCCCACCTCCCCGAGAAAGATGACGGGGTGAGGGGAACAGCAAGCCTTGGGAGGCAGGAGCTTGGGCTCCGGAGGGGAGGGCGGGCGGGGAGAGGTGGGTAACTATCTTGCTGGGTTTCTGCTCTGCTGTGATGCCATGGTGATGCCTAGAAGGATGGGGGAGGGAGGGAAAGAGAAGAAAGGAAATGGGGAGGAGAATTCAAGGATGGAAGAACAGGGGGCAAGTGGAGAGGTGGATGAGGGGCGGAGCTCTGATGATGCCACCTGGCGGAGTGAGGTCTAGGGCCCAGCCTGCCGACTGCCTGGCTCTGGCATGGTTTGGCTCAAGTTGGGGAACTGGTTAAAGTCCATCAGCCGTGAGTGTGTTTGGCAGTGGTTCTAGGGCTGACGCTCCTCTTCCGGCTCGGCAGCGCACTTACAAGCCTTTAACTGATGGCTCCTGCTCTCCCCAGGGCTAGTTGGCATTCCCAGTGGTGACTGTTGAGCCTGAAAATGTGGTAAATTGCATGTGTTTGCCCCCTCCTTGCCAAGGCCAGGCATTGGAGGTAGGAGTTTTGTGCACCTTTAATGGGTCAAGAGCTACTTTTAGAGAAAAGTTAACCCAGGGGGAGAAAGCCGCCTGTAACAGGCTGGCTTCTGGATGAAGGGCCCAGCAGAAGGGACCCGTCAGAAGACCCGGCCGGAAGAATGCCCCCCTCCCTGCACATGTGAAACCCCAGAAGCCCAGCCGCACGGACCCTACCTTGTATCTCCCTCTCCCCAGTACTGCTCATTCTCTCCAGTCAGGGCTCCGCCAGCTTCCAGGCCCAGAATCACAAGATGGCTTCGCTCCTCCCTCCTGAGTCTCTTCCCCAGCAACCCCTCACTCTCCCTCTCCCCTTCTCCACCACTCGACCAGGGGTAAGATTCAGGAACCCCAGTGTTCAGGAATCCCTCTCCCCAGCAATCGCTCCGGGCCTCCCCCTTCCTCTTGCCAGCCAGATCCCCAGCCCCTGGGGATCCATCCAAGGCTCTGGCGGTCAGTAGTCTGGCCTGCTGTTCTAGAGGCTCTGACCTCATCCCTTAACCCTTTAAGCCCAGGCTGACTTCTTCCTTCCCCAGCACTGACAGGTTCCCTCCCACGCCCGCGCCTGTCCTGTCACTGTGCTCAGCTTCCCAGCAGCAGGTGAGTCAGGAGGTTCCTTGGTCCGTTGAACAGGTGAGGATGCTCTTGGCCATTTCTCTCCTGTGCTCTCAAGCCAGACAGGGCCTCACCCAGGAGACAGGGACCCGGCAGGTGAGGGTAAGCAACAGCCAGAAGGAGTAGGGGGCATGCTCCTGAGCCTGAGATGAAACAGGAGGACCCCACGTACAAACTCACTTATTTGTTCCACAGAATATTTATGGAGAAACTACGTGTGCCAAGCACTGGGATAAAGCAGCGAATGAGAGCAGACGCAGCCCTTACCCTGCTCCTCAGAGAGCTACGGCTAGACCTCCCCCTTCCATAGCGCTGTCATCACACATCACGCAGATCGACAACAGACACTGTCACACACACACACACACTCACACACGCGTGCGTGCACACGCACACACACACACACACACACACAAACCCAGGCCAGATTCTAAAGGAAGGACTGGTTCTTCCTTGACTCAAACCTCAAACTCTGGGTTGGCCAAGTCCGCCAAGGTGGGCGAGGAGGCTGGGGAGTCCGCCATTCCCACAAGAGCAGATCAGAGTAAGCAGGGGTCCAAGAGGTCTACATCCTGGTTGCATTAAAGAGTTAAGGTCCTTAAGGCCTCAAAACCTGTGTCACCCCTTTTGCAAATTGAGGACAATAAAGCCTGTTTCACAAGGAGTTGTAGCAGGTCAATTTAATCATAACTAGAAAGCTTAGAGCTGGGTCTGATATATGGTAAACAATCAGTGAATGCCAGTTGTTATGATAATATTAATAATATTATTAAAAGCTCCAACAGCCTTCAGCAGGAGGCCACAGTCCTGAGCAGAAAAGCGCCTCCTGCTTCCTCGCCTCCTTCTGGTACCCCAGACGTGACACCCACAGAGGAGAGATTCACCCCCACCATTTTTTTTTAAGATGTTATTTATTTTTTTGACACAGAGAGACACAGCGAGAGAGGGAACGCAAGCAGAGGGAGTGGGAGAGGGAGGAGCAGGCTTCCCGCTGAGCAGAGAGCCCGATGCTGGGCTGGATCCCAGGACCCTGGGACCATGACCTGAGCCGAAGGCAGCTGCTCAACGACTGAGCCACCCAGGCACCCCACCAGCACCCCACCACCATTTCTTATTCCCGCTCAGCAATGCACACATCCTCACACACCATCAGCCTACAGAAGGATTACCAGGTTGAGACAGTGACTTGCCCAAGGTCACATCGCAGGGACCAGAGCAGGCCCCTGGGAATGTTCTCCTGAGCAAATCACTGTCTGAAAGAGGTTTGGGGGGCGGCCTCTGCTTCTGACTGGGGAGGAAAGGCAGAGTTATTGATGACTCTGTCCTTGGGCAGTAGCCCAAGAGCTCAGAAGATCCAGGCAGGGGAAGAATCGGGGTCCAGTTCCCCAGAACCACTACCTCCTCTTTGCCCCCGCTCTCCTGGGAGGCCTTAGTCCCTCCAGCTCCTAGTTGGGGTACAGAAGAGTCTGCCAAGTGGGGAGAACGCAGACCTAGGAGCCGCAGCCCCGGGGCCGAATCCTAGGTCCTCTGCTTCTCACCACTGTGAGACCATCAGCAAGTCGAACTTCAGTGTCTTCGTCTGTGAAACAGAGATAAGACCCCCGCTGGGGTGCCCCATGGAGTACAGGAAATGATAGCGTACATCCAGTGTCTGGCATGCAGGACGTGATTCATGATGGTGGTTATCAGTGTGGCTGTTAAAATGAGTGAGCGGGGAACGCCTGGGTGGCTCAGTCGGTTAAGCCACTGCCTTCGGCTTAGGTCACGATCCCAGCATCCTGGGATCGAGTCCCACATCGGGCTCCTTGATCGGCAGGGAGACTGCTTCTCTCACTGCCTCTGCCTACCTGTGTGTGTGCTCACTCTCTCTCTCTCTCTGATAAATAAATAAATAAATTTTTAAAATATTTTTAAAAGAAAAATGAGTTAGTGGGAGGGATTTCTAGCCCTTAAGGAGGGGGACTGCCTCCAAGGACCACTTCTCATAGATCCTCCATTCCGAAAGCCCTTTTAAAACTCATCAAAGCTGGGGCACCTGGGTGGCTCAGCCAGTCAAGTGTCTGCTTTCGGCTCAGGTCACGATCTTGGGGGTCCTGGGATGGAACCCCTCATTGGGCTCCCTGCTCAGCAGGGAATCTGCACCTCCTTCTTCCTCTGCTCCTCTCCCTGCTTGTTCTCTCTCTCAAATAAATGAGTAAATAATCTTTAAATATATATATATATGTAATAATAATAAATAAAAACACATTTTTAAAAAGAGAAGAAATTTTAAAAAAAACAAATGAGGAATCTAGGACTGGAGCGGGGCTGTGCTGGGGTCTGGACAGCAAGAGGGGGCTGGGCTGTGGGTGGGACTGAGGAGCCAGAAATAAGTCCAGAGACGTGCTTTGGATGCTGTGAACCCCAACAGCTGGCAGATGGTGGCCGAGGAAGGACAGGTTAAACGGTTGCTGAGGATCACACCGCTAGGAAGAGACAGTTTTGAGGGAAGACACACAAAAACTCACTAATCGAGATAAATAATATTGTAATGTTACGTTTTTAAAAATCAACTGACAAAAAAAAAAAAAAAATCAGCAACTAGACAGCCCATAGGCGAGCCGTCTGTTTTTATAAATAAAGTTTCATTGAAACCAGGGCCAAGATCAGGGTGAGTCATGGGTGATCGGATGGTTTGTGCAAGTGCAAGATTGGACCCTGCCTTTCTTTAAAATTTTATTCATGATGGATGGTTGTGCATCAGCTTCCTTTTTTTTTTTAAGGTACTCTCTATACCCAACATGGGGCTCGAACCCACGACCCCGAGATCCAGAGTCATCGAGCCAGCCAGGCGCCCCATCAACTTTTTAAATATTGCATTAAAATATCCACTTTCTTGAACTCTGAGTTTGGGGGCACCTCTGACTTTACACCTGAGGCAAAACTGTCTCCCTCACCCCCCAACCCCAAGCCTAGCCGGGTGGTGGTGTGGGACCAGACAGATGGGAGGCCTTGACGCAGAGCTGATGGCCACACCACGCCCCGGCAGACAGGACGCCCCAGCAGCTGCTTGGGGTGCGGCCTCTGAGGTCAGCAAGTTCATCTTGTCTGACTCTGACTTAGCCTTTTCCCATCTTGACCCAGGGAGCTACGGGGGGCTCCAGAGCTGCCCCAAAGCACTGGAGGTTGAGGGGCTGGGAAATGGAGCCGGCACCCGATAAGAGCCAAGAGACTTTGGAGATACACCATGCCTTCTTCCCCCTTTTCTTTGGGCCTCAGTTGCTCCATCTGTGCAATGGGCACTAAAGAGCACTGAGTTCAGATGAGAGGAGCAGGAGTTGTGCAGGGCAACAGTGTCACAGCTGCTGACATCCACCAGTACCTCCCCAGGGAAAGCCTCCGTGGGCACAGTCCCATGCCAGCCTCCAGCCCAGCACCTGCCTTTGGTTACGGGAAGATAATGCAACAAAATTCAGTAAGCAAGGGGCACCTGGGTGGCTCAGTGGGTTAAAGCCTCTGCCTTCAGCTCAGGTCATGATCCCAGGGTCCTGAGATCGAGCCCCACATCGGGCTCTCTGCTCAGCAGGGAGCCTGCTTCCTCCTTTCTCCCTGCCTGCCTCTCTGCCTACTTGTGATCTCTGTCTGTCAAATAAATAAATAAAATCTTTAATAAAAACAATTCAGTAAGCAAGACAAATAATATTTCTCTTTTTTTTAAATTTTATTTATTTATTTGACAGGCAGAGATCACAAGCAGGCAGAGAGGCAGGCAGAGAGAGAGGGGGAAGCAGGCTCCCTGCTGAGCAGAGAGCCCGATGTGGGGCTCGATCCCAGGACGCTGGGATCATGACCTGAGCCAAAGGCACAGGCTTTAACCCACTGAGCCACCCAGGCACCCCAAGACAAATAATATTTCAGCATAATATTTTTGAAATTCAAATTGGCAGGGCACCTGGCTGGCTCAATCAGAAGGGCACACAACTCTTGATATCAGGGTCATGAGTTCAAGCCCCACACTGGGTGCAGAGATTACTAAAAAACAACAACAACAACAACAAAAAAAACACACAATTTAAGAGATAAAGTTCCAAGGGCACCTGAGTGGCTCAGTCATTAGGCATCTGCCTTCAGCTCAGATCGGGATCCCAGGGTCCTGGGATCAGCCCTACATCGGGTTCCCTGCTCTGTGGGGAGTCTGCTTCTCCCTCTCCCACTCCCCCTGCTTATGCCCCCTCTCTCGCTGTCTCTCTCTCTGTCAAATAAATAAATAACATCTTTTTTTTTTTTTAAAGAAAAGACAGATAAAATTCCAATTGGCAAACTATGATAGCCTCCAAGCCAGCCATCGGTTTTTATAAATACAGTTTCAGTGGAACGAAGTGCTTGGGCTCAGATCTTGGTTCCTACCTTACCTGCCTGATCTTGCTTTTCCCAACCTCTGTTTTTCACCTGGGAAATGGAGAGAAGAGCGACCCCTAGGTCACGTGCTTCCCAGTTAAGATTAAATGCAGTAATGCACAAAAGTGCTTTCAGCAGCGACTGCCACTCAGGGAACACTGAATAGTAACAATGATCATTATCGTTGGCAGTTGCTATTGTCATAGTATTCAAAATTTCTTTTAAGTTTATTTAAGTAATCGCTACACCCAACGTGGGGCTTGAACTCATGACCCCAAGATCGAGAGTCACATGCTCCACCGACTGAGCCAGCCAGGCACCCCAAGAAATTTTTAATCAAAGGAGCAGACACTTGGGGTGCCTGGGTGGCTCCGTCAGTGAAACTCACTCAGCCGACTCTTGATTTCGGCTCAGGTCACGATCCCAGAGTCCTGGGATGGAGCCCCATGTTGGGCTCCCTGCTCATCGAGGAGTCTGCTTCTTCCTCTCCCTCTGCCCCTCCCCCCCTTCCCTCTCTCCCTCTCTGTCTCAAATGCATAAATCTTTTTTTTAAGATTTTATTTATTTATTTGACAGACAGAGATCACAAGTAGGCAGAGAGGCAGGCAGAGAGAACTCAGGTCTCCCCACTGAGCCCCGATATGGGACTCAATCCCAGGACCCCAGGATCATGACCTGAGCCGAAGGTAGAGGCTTTAACCCACTGAGCCACCCAGGCGCCCCTCAAATACATAAATCTTTAAAAAAAAAAAAAGAAAAGAAAAGAAAAAGGAGCAAACCCTCGTAGGAGGAAGCCCTCACCGGCACACATACTAAGAATCAACGGGAACCAAGTTCAGGCCTGTGGTGCCAGGCCTGCCCCAGGCACTCTTCATCTATAGACCCATTTCAGCCTCACAATTCCTTGATTTATCCGCCAGGGACTAGTGTCATTCCTGTTTTCCAGCTGAGGAAACTGAGGCACCCAGCAATGACACCACCAGCAGCGATCCCATACCCTGGAAATAAATGGTACAGCCTGGGTCCCAGCGGAGCCAGTGTGACTCAGGCTGTCCAGGCCCTTCCACCATGACGTGCTGTGTCCTCCTGACGTGCAAACGACCCAAGACGCACAAGCACACGCTGACAGCGACGGTCCTTCTCACTCCTTCTGTCACACTCCCGACTGCCATCCTGAAAGTCCCTCTCACGCCCCGACCCCGTGACCGGTGGAGATGACCTCAGCCACACACCCTCGGTCACAGGCTGTCACAGCGGCCTGTCATGCCCTGACCTCCTCACAGGCACACAGCGCCCTCATCTCTCTGTCAGAGACCAGTTCCTGAGGAACACCAGAGCCCGGTGCCCGATGTCTCTCCCTTGAAATTTTTCCAATGATACAACCCCTGAAACCATAGCAGCATGTGGGGAGAGACCCCAGTCTTCCAAGGACAGACGGATGCCTGAGGCCCGGGACAGGAAGGGACCTGCCAAAACAAAGAACAGCAAAATGGTGGCTGAGCGGTGGGGTTCTCCGGCTAAGGTTGCTAAGAGACCCGGCTTTTCCCTTTACACACCTTTAGTCCTTTAGTGCCTGGGCTGGACTCCAGTTTCAAGAAAAATGTGGGGGAATCTTCCTTTTCCCCTTGCTGCCCCTCACTCAGCTTGGACCCAGGAAGAGAGTGGGGAGACAGAAGGGGGCTCCCATACCTCATCAGGGGCCAGATCCCTGCTGGGAGCTGAGGCCCTCAGTTTCCCTGCCAACAGCGCCCCACTACCGTGGCCTGCATTCACTCCAGACTCTTTTTCATTTTTTGTTAAGATTTTGTTTCTTTGTCAGAGAAAGAGAGAGCATAAGCAGGCAGAGCGGCAGGCAGAGGGAGAGGCACGTTCCCCACTGAGCAGGGAACCCAACTCGGGACTCGATCCCAGGACCCTGGGATCATAACCTGTGCCAAAGACAGATGCTTAACCGACTGAGCCACCCAGGAGCCTGTCCCTCCAGACTTTCTACCTCCAGACAAGCATTTAGACCCAGAGCAACTTACCCAGCTGCCCTCCGAGAGGGGTTGATCCAGCTCCAAACTCTGCCTTCCTCCTCTCTTTCTCTCTCTCTCTCTATCTCTGTGTCACACACAGACACACATGCGCGTGCTCTCACACATACACCCAGGGAAACATGCAGTCACGGCAACATAACCTCCCCCTTATCTTCTCTAGAGCCTTGCCCCGGCCTTCCCATCTCGCCTTATTTGATGGAAGAATCCTGCTGGAGCTCCACATGCTCAAAGTAAAAGAGAGACGTGGGTTCTAACCATACTCACCTCCTCTGTCGCTGTGGCCTGCTCTAGTGGCCGCTTGGAGCCACGGCTGCCTCGGGGAAATGGGGAGCCTAAGAGACCTTCCTCCTAGAGATGTACGACAGTTAAATTAGGTAATTCAGTTAAGTGCTTAGTCCTGTGTGTCTGGCATGTAGTAACTACCTAGTAAATGAGAGCTTTAATAAAATTGAGTGAAGTGCTTTGAAAATTTGGCAGTGTTGTATACAAAGCCAGTCTCCCGACTCCTGCCACAGGAGTGAAGCAAGACAGGAATTAGTAGCAATTTCCCAATGAGAAAATTGAGGCTGGGAGTCTGAACGGTGAAGCCAGAGGGAGGATTCCATCTCTGGATTCCAAATCCCCACCCCCCAGGGCTGCTGGCACATCCATTCACGGCTGGGAAGGTGCCTTATGAATGACTGCGAGTGGCCGCGGGTGAGAAGGGATGACGTCTCGGCTAAGGGTCCAAGAAGGCAGAGGCCGTGTCCCCAGCACCTTCCACCCCAAGCTATCAGAGACGAGCAGCAACCCAACCAAAGCTCGTGTCCTCTTGTTCCAGGTGATGACCTCCCCCTGAGGAAGCCCTGTACCGCGACTAGAGGAAGGGGCTGCCCCCCCCAACCCCAGCCCACCACCATGAATACCTCGGCCCCACCCGCCGTCAGCCCCAACATCACCGTCCTGGCACCGGGAAAAGGACCCTGGCAAGTGGCCTTCATTGGGATCACCACAGGCCTCCTGTCCCTGGCCACAGTGACAGGCAACCTGTTGGTACTCATCTCCTTCAAGGTCAACACTGAGCTCAAGACAGTCAACAACTACTTCCTGCTCAGCCTGGCCTGTGCCGACCTCATCATCGGTACCTTCTCCATGAACCTCTATACCACGTACCTGCTCATGGGCCACTGGGCTCTGGGCACCCTGGCCTGCGACCTCTGGCTGGCCCTGGACTACGTGGCCAGCAACGCCTCCGTCATGAACCTGCTGCTCATCAGCTTCGACCGCTACTTCTCCGTGACCCGGCCCCTGAGCTATCGAGCCAAGCGCACACCCCGCCGGGCGGCCCTGATGATCGGCCTGGCCTGGCTGGTCTCCTTCATCCTGTGGGCTCCGGCCATCCTCTTCTGGCAGTACCTGGTAGGGGAGCGGACGGTCCTGGCCGGGCAGTGCTACATCCAGTTCCTCTCGCAGCCCATCATCACCTTCGGCACAGCCATGGCCGCCTTCTACCTCCCGGTCACGGTCATGTGCACGCTCTACTGGCGCATCTACCGGGAGACGGAGAACCGGGCCCGGGAGCTGGCGGCCCTGCAGGGCTCCGAGACGCCCGGGAAGGGGGGCGGCAGCAGCAGCAGCTCTGAGCGGTCCCAGCGGGGGACGGAGGGCTCCCCAGAGACCCCTCCGGGCCGCTGCTGCCGCTGCTGCCGGGCGCCCAGGCTGCTGCAGGCCTACAGCTGGAAGGAAGAGGAGGAAGAGGATGAAGGCTCCATGGAGTCCCTCACGTCCTCCGAGGGGGAGGAGCCCGGCTCCGAGGTGGTGATCAAGATGCCCATGGTGGACCCCGAGGCCCAGGCCCCGGCCAAGCAGCCCCCCCGGAGCTCCCCCAACACGGTCAAGAGGCCAACCCGGAAGGGGCGCGAGCGGGCGGGCAAGAGCCAGAAGCCCCGGGGGAAGGAGCAGCTGGCCAAGCGGAAGACCTTCTCGCTGGTCAAGGAGAAGAAGGCGGCTCGGACCCTGAGCGCCATTCTGCTGGCCTTCATCGTCACCTGGACGCCGTACAACATCATGGTGCTGGTGTCCACCTTCTGCAAGAACTGTGTTCCCGAGACCCTGTGGGAGCTGGGCTACTGGCTGTGCTACGTCAACAGCACCATCAACCCCATGTGCTACGCGCTCTGCAACAAAGCCTTCCGGGACACCTTCCGCCTGCTGCTGCTCTGCCGCTGGGACAAGCGTCGCTGGCGCAAGATCCCCAAGCGCCCGGGCTCTGTGCACCGCACCCCCTCCCGCCAGTGCTGAGGGCCCCTAGCCGGCGTCCAGGCCCGCCACCCCAGGCCCTGGGACAGCCCAGCAGGAACGAAGCAGGCAGGGGCTGCGACCTCAGACCCAGGGCCCTGCTCTGTCCTCACCAGGCTTCCAGGGGGCGGGGGAGAGCCGTAGGTCACCTTCCCGGACAGCCCAGACAGACCCTGCCAGCTTTCCAAACTGTTGCTATTCCCAAGCAGGGAACGAACCTGAACCGGGGGAACTGGTTTTTCTGTTCCCTGCTGGGTGGGAATGGGCTGTCACCAGGAAGAAGGCAGGGGAGGGGAGGATCCAAGCTTTTAGATCCCTTGTTTGCCTTCAGGCAGGAAATCCGTGGGGAGCCAGCAGGCCAGGCCAGGAGTAAGTAGGTTCACATTTCAGTCATCCCTGGCCCAGGGGCTGGCCCCATGGGGGGATGGCGGTGGGAGATGGTACCCGGCCCCACCCCACTCCCGGGCCAACAGCAGGGAGCTGATGCCAACCCCTGAGAGGAAAGCTTGGCTCCAAGGCAGCACCCCCTGGCTGGATACTGGGTATCCCCTCTCTCCCCGGGCACAGCCCCCCCACCCCCCTCACCTCCACCCCCCACTCCATCCCACCCCACCCCTGCCGCGCCCAAGCTGGGTCCTAGGCACACTCTCCAGGGTTGTCTGAACTCCCTACAGATGTCCCCAGAGTGTCCCCACAACAAACGTCCAAGCATCAGCAGGACAATGTCACCAGAAGAGACCAGCTTGGCTGCCGTCACACACCAAGTCCCGAGACAGGAGCAGGACCAGGCTCCAGGTGTTCTGACTGTCCCACTCTGTCGTTTCCCTGGGAATGAGGGGCAGGGGTGCCTGCTGTCCAGCCCCACACCCATACCCTCTGCCCCAGAGAAACCCTCGGTCCCTCCCTCCCTTCCTGGCTCACAGCCGCCACCTGATGGACTGCTCCACGCAGGCCTAGCCAGGTCTCCCGCATGCTGCCTGCGTCCAGCCTGCCCCACACAGGCCTGGCCCAGCCGACGGGTCCTCTCCTGTGAGCTCCCAGTCCAACCCGTGCATGGCCTCCCAGCCGCCCTAATCTCCGGACCCAGCCTGCCCCCCCCCCCCCCCCCCCCCCCGCCATGTTCTTTCCTTTTATTCTCAGCAAGTGCTGAGTCTGTGAATAAAGCCACATACCCAGAGGGCACTCTGGGGCCTTCTTCCCTGTGTTGGATCGTGGGCCTGGGCTTAGGCCAGGACAGAATGGGACAGAGAGGGCCCAAGTACTGTGCAACAGGCAGTCCCAGGAGGGGCAGCACTGAGTGTCTCGATCTGAAACCCGTGGGCCCCAGCACTCCAAGGTCCCCGGCTCAGGTGAGTAGGTCGTTCATGGGCGGTAGGGAGGCCAAGTAAAATACATTGCCCTTGCCCGTAGGCCAGCATATGCTCTATCAGCTTTGTCATATGTGGCTGCTCTGGGGGCCTACTAGAACCAGAGAGAGTAGAACTGCTGCAAGGCTCCATTTACAGATGGAGAGACCAGGGCCCGCTTACCCAGGAGGACCATTCAGGGTTAGCCTACAAAGCAACACCCAGCCTTCCAGGCCATTCACAGCCTCCTGACCCGTGGACTAGGGAGAGGGGACACTTGGGGTCCAGACCAAAGCACTCCATAAAGGGGACCCTCAGGCCAGGTTCTAGGCATCTCATGGGTGAGGGGGCCCTAAAGCTTAAAGCAAAGGAATCTTCCAGAGGTCAGCCCCACAGCACAGAGTAGTGGTTCTCGGGGTCCTCAGGAGCACACTTAGGTTCAATGATTTGCTAGAAAAACACACCTAACTCAGCAGAGCTGTTACACTCATGGTTAAAATCTATTACAGTAAAAGAATATAAATTAAAATCAGCAGAGGAGGGGCGGGACGCCCGGGTGGCTCAGTCGGTTAAGCATCCCAACTCTTGATTTGTGCTCTGGTCATGATCTCTGGGTTGTGGGACGGAGCCCTGCGCTGGGCTCCACACTGGGCGCGTCTGTCCTTCCCCTGCTCTCTCTGTATACTCTGACTCCCCCTCTTTAGGGGAAAAAAAAAAAAAATCAGCAAACGCTAATAACACATAGGGCAGAGTCTAAAAGAGACCAGGTGCAAGCTTCCAGTTGTCCTCTCCCAGCAGGAGTCATGGGGTCATTTAAGAAGTCTTTTAAGCCTTCCATGTGTGACAACATGCATGAAAGATTACCAACCACAAAGCTTACCTGAGCCTTGGTGTCCAATGTTTCTACTGGAAATTGCTCATGTAAGCCTGGCTGACCCACTTGGCTGGCCTTAGTTACTCAGTGTCCAGCCCCTCCGAGGCTAATCTGATACCACAAGACCCAGGGCCCTCAGGTAAACAAAGACACTCTTATCAGGTGGGATATTCCAAGGGCCTGGGGTGATCTCCCACAACCCTGGACGAGGACCAAACCTTTCTCCAGAATGTGCCGGGTTTGGACCACCCAGACCTCCCGAGTTAATCCTTGAAGACACCACCGTCCTGACCAGTAGCATTAGTATCACTCAGGAACTTGTTAGATCTCTAAGTGGAGTCACCCCAGGGTTACTGATCCAGAAACTCTAGGGGTTGAGCGAGCCCAGCCTGTGCTTCAACAAACCCTCTGGGTGTGCTGATGCAGGCTAAAATTTGAGAAATGCTGGTTAAAGGAATGAGGTCCTGGGTGGGCTGAACTTTTTACAGAGAGGGCATAGAAGGTCACCCCCACACACACAGCAGTCAGCACCCCAGAAAAGGGGAAGCTTCCCACACTATGTCACCTCTAGACGCTGGGAGCACCCATTCTTCACCACTGCTCCCTTGTAGCCCTGAGCCCCCTTTAGGGTTCAATGCCCGGCCCTGTGGCAAAGGCACTGGAAAAGCAGTCTTGGCGGCAGAGAGAGTGAGGAAGCCGAGCAGCAGCCTTAGGAGGAGAGGAGCTCTGGAATCCGGAAGCCAGGAGAGGGAGGTCAGAGCTGGTGTTCCCATCAGGAATGGGGCTAGCGGTTACACTTGTCCCTTGTCGCAAGCGCGAGTCCTACCTTGCCCATGGCCCCCACCAGGCAACCCTAGGCAAGTCTCTTATTTTCAGTCTCCTCAAGGGGAAGGAGCTCCTGGCAGAAGAGAGAAGAGGGCTGGAGAGATTAGGAAGAAAGCCCTTCCCAGGCTCTGCGAGCAATGACCAGTGTTACCAGAGTTCGAGGCTGTTCGGGACCCACACATTTCCCTACACCTCCAGCCGTGCCTTTACCGAGTCCAGAGGCCCATCCCCCACCCCCGCCTGGGAGGGGGTGTTGTGGGGGGAGAAGCGGGTCTTGCTGAAAGGAGTGTCGGGGGCAAGCCTGGGTCCGGGAGGACTTGCAGTCCACGAAGGCAGCATCCCAAACATGGGGCCTGGGCCCTGCAAGCCTCTGTAGCAAGAGTCCTTCAAAGCCAGCTGCCAGAAGATGGAGGAAATGGCTTGAGGCTGACAGGAGAAGGTGGCTGGATATGGCGTCAGTCCACCCCAAACATCCCAAACCACCCCCCCCAACCCCAACCCCCACCACCCTGCCCTGAAGGTGTCTTCCTTGGCCCTGGGAACAAGGGCTGTTTCCAACGTGAACAGGAAGTGAGGAAAGAATGAGGTGGCTTTGTGAATGCCACCTCCTGCCCCTACCAAGTTGGAGCGGGCCTAGAGAAGGGGCACCGGGTAGGACTTTGTCGTCCGGGCTGCCCCCTCCCCGCCACCCCGCGGTTCTCACCGTATCACTTGAGCGCCATCTTCTGGCAACCTAGGGAATTGCCCTGCCGAGACTCGGCGCTTAAAACCTGCCAGGGGTTTCTTCCCAGAGAGCAGGACCCCAAGGCAAAAGATAGAGTAGATCGTTGGCCACCTCAGCAACTGCCCCACATCTTGGCAGGAACCCGAGGCCCGGGAAGGACCAGTTCACTTGGCTACCAGGCTAAACCTGCTGGGGCAAGCCTGTCCTCCTGTACGCCGGCTTCACCAGACAAGTAAGAGACGGATGGGGGCAGGGGGGTGGGGGGGTGCTTGGCATGGAGGGACAGCCCAGCCCCGCCATGTTCTCCCAGGGCCTCCCCCCAGGCTTTTGGAATCATCAGTTTCATTTCTTGGAGCCGGGTTCTGATTGTACAGAACAGACACTGATCTAGCTGGACATTTAGACAGGGTACCGCCTACCTTTACAGCACCAAAGCCTTTGGAATGGCAGGTGTCCCACACCAGCCGCAAGCTCCAAAGACTTTGAGGTGATGCCTTTGTTCTTTGCATCTTTAACACACACAAACTGCCTAACTCCAGGAATCAGACTATCACACAAAATAAGTCCTACAGGTCCGGGTACGCCCCCCAGTTCTACTCCCCCTCCCGGTGTCCCTGGCCTGGCTAGCACCACCATCCACGCAGCACTCAATTCAGAAATCTGTGCATCATCTTGGACTCCTTTTCCTTCTCAATTCCCTGTACCAGTTGGTCAGTCCACCTTCTGAACAGTTCCTAAATTCGTCCAGCGCTCCCTGTCTGCCCATCACCACCCTAGTGCAACAGTGCCTGAACTGCTTAAAATAGCCGTTAATTCGGGGGTTAACAAACCTTTTCTATAAAGGGCCAGATAGTAAATATTTTAGGTTCTGTGGACCAAGAGGCAAAATTAAGGATATTATGCAGTTACTTACATATTATAGTCGCTGTCACAACTGTTCGGTTGTGCCATTGTAGGAAAAAGCAGCCATAAACAATACCTAAGTGAATGAACATGGCCGTGTTCCAACAAAACTTTATTTAAATTACACTGAGCTTTGAATTGCATATAATATTCATGTGTCACAAAACCTTATTCTTCCTTTGATTTTTTTTTCCCAGCCATTTAAAAATGCAAAACTCATTCTTAACTTACAATGGGTACAAAACCAGGCCAACCAGCCGTAGTTTGCCAACCCCTGACTTAATTGATCCCATTCCCGTTCATTCTCCACGCTTCAGCCAAGGGGATTTTGCCAAAACATAGATCTGATGCTGCCAATCTTTTGCTAACAACTGGCCAATAGCTTGAGATAAAAATGCAAGGCCATCAGCCTCCAACAGCCTTCCATCCAGGCTCTTCTGTGACCCCCTCATCCCATGAACCCTAGACAGCCCCGGAAATTCCCCTGGTCCTCACACAGGCCCCAAGCCCACTCATTCATGCTTTTCACTCCCTCTAGTTCCTCTATCTGGAATTTTCTTGCCCCACTAAAAATTCTGTTTTCTTTACACTCTACTCACAAAATTTCTGACACCAAATAGCAGTTGTTTGTTTGTTTGTTTGTTTGTTTGTTTCCACATCAGCTAATTCTCCAACATCAGCCAGGTGTCCAACAACTGATTCTGACACTATCTACCTGTAGTTAACATCAGATCCCACGGGCTAAGGGCTCAGGGCCACGAGACTTCCCCCTCATTCCACCAATCTCAAGTAGTGGGTCGTGAGGGGACCCAGACTTCTGTCTGATTTGGCTACAAGTTGGGAATTCCCACAACCCCCTCCTCCGGTTCAATACTTTGCTCAGGGAACTTGGATAAACACATTTACGGGTTATATGATGGAGACGATAAAGGAGAATGGACAGAGGAACAGTGAAGTCCAGAGGGTCCCGAGTCAGGACCTTCTGTTCCCATGGAAGCGGGGTGCACCCCCTTCCCAGCACAAGAATGTGTTCACTGACTGGGGACCCCTCGAACCCCATACTGCCGGGATTTTATGGAGGTAAGTGTGGTGGATTATTAATTCAACCTCTAGCCCCTCTCTTCTCCTTGGAAGCTGAAATGGGCGCTCAAAGTTCCAAGCTCCTAAGGCCCCTCTCAAAGCTATCCAGGAGCCTAACAAGAGCCATCACATTAGAAAAAAAGGCACTCCTATCACCCAGGAAATTCCGAGGGATTTGGGAGCTCTGTGTCAGGAACCAGGATCAGAGTTTATGACAACGATGAAACCGTTGGTGTGGAGGGACCCTACAGAGCTCGAGGGGGATAGGAGGGCTGGTTGCCAGAGGACCCAACCCCTAAAAAGAGGCTTGCAACTTTCAGTCCCACCCATGACCTCGGGGAAGGGAGAAGAGCCAGAGATTTCCTTCCGATCACTACTGGCCGAGGACTTGATCCGTCATGCCCTCATGATGGCATCTCCATAAAAACTCCTAAATGACAGAGAACAGGGAGCTTCCAGAACTGCTTACACATCAAGGTGCTGGGAGGGTGGTACGCCCAGAGGGCATGGACGTTCCCTGGGCACCTTCTCTCCCCCGAACCTTGCCCCTTACATCTCTTCTATGTATCCGTTCCTGAGTTGTAACTTTTATAAGAAACTGTTAATGGTAAGGAAAGCACTTTCCTGAGTTGGGTGCATCGTCCTAGAGAATTCTGAAACCCATGGAGCCCTTTGAATTGTTAGCCCGTTGGTCAGAATTTCCGGGGACAACCTGGCACTTACGACGGGCATCTCAAAGAACGGCAGTCTGGGGGACTGAGCCCTTAGAACTGTGGGATCTGAGAGGGACCCTGGTAGATAGTGCCAGAATTGCATTGAACTGTAGAAGAATTGAACTGAATTGTAGGAGAAGTTGGCTGGTGTGAGAAAATACACACACACACACACACACACACACACACACAATTTGGTGTCGTAAGTTTTGTGAGTAAAGAGTTCAGATCATCTCCTACATGAGGAAACTGAGCTAATGGGTTTAGACGGGGCAGAGCCAATGTCATGATCTCCTCAGCCCGAGAGACCTCCCTACTATCCCAGAGTCCTCAGCTGCTGCCTGGAGGGAGGCACTGCTTCTCCCCTCCCCTGCCGTCGAGCTTCCACCCCTGAGAAGCCGGCACCGGGCAATCTCTCATCCATGCCACAGCTGTCCACGGCCCCCGGGCCCCGGGTTTCCACTGCAAAGAGACTACCCAGATGAACCCCACCATCCAGCTTCCCTGATCCCATGTGTGGTCAGCCAAGGATGGCTGGAGAAAAGGTCCTGCCACATTCGTAGACCGACACCATCAGCCAGTGGGCCCCATGGTGCCATCCACGTCTCCTTGTACTCGTCCTCGGTCAGCTTCCTGGCCTTCTCCCCAAAGGTATCCTTAACACGGGGACCTCTCGCGTCCCCTGCCCTCCACCCCCACAAGGTGTGCCCTTGTCCCCTGGGTGTTCACTTGAACGAGACCAGACCCTCGAAGTCTGTGGTAGAGACCTCACAGTCACAATCACCGGGATTCCATTATCTCCTGCGTGTGGGGCGTGTGGGACCCAAGGGAGGTGCCCCATGCTCCCCTTCTGCCTTAACAAAGAAACTCACAGGTATTTATACCTTCGAGAAAACAGAGAAGTGAATTTAAATATTATTGCCAGGGCAACCCATTATTAAGGAAGACAAGCGATCAGAATCACAAGCTTTGTAAAAGTTAAAGGTTACTTTCACAGGACAAAGCAACCGCCTCTTACATGTGATTGTCTGACAAGATTCTCTTGTAAGCAGTAACATTTGCAAGGATGGTTTTCAGCTGCAGGAAAGAAGCTGCTTTCATTTCCGTGGCTTCAGAAAAAAAAGGGAACATTTTTTTCTCTTTAGGCTGAGCCAGGGTTATTTTCATCTCCACCAGTTAGACGGACCTGGATTTTTTTTTTTAAGATTTTTATTTATTTAGGGGTGCCTAGGTGGCTCAGTGGGTTAAGCCTCTGCCTTCAGCTCGGATCATGATCTCAGGGTCCTGGGATTGAGCCCCGCATCGGGCTCTCTGCTCAGCAGGAGCCTGCTTCCCCCTCTCTCTCTGCCTGCCTCTCTGCCTACTTGTGATCTCTCTCTCTGTCAGATAAATAAATAAAAATCTTTTTTTTGAAAAAGATTTTTATTTATTTATTTGACAGAGAGAGAGAGAGAGCGCACAAGCAGGGGGAGCAGTAGGCAGAGGGAGAAGCAGGGTCCCTGCTGAGCAAGGAACCTGATGCAGGACTCGATCCCAAGACCCTAGGATCATGACCTGAGCCAAAAGCAGATGCTAAACCCACTGAGCCACCCAGGTGCCCTGGGACCTGGAATTTTTAAGGCCAAGTGCTGACATTCCATTAGCACCAAGAGGAACAAAGGCGGGTCCGAAAAGGATTGTCTACACTGCCAGGCGGCCCATCTACATGGCCTTCCCACTCTCCTACATCAGGGCTTGTCCACCTGGAGCTCGCCTGGGTCACCTGGGATCCAACGTGCAAATTCAGGTGCTGACTGCCGAGGTCTGGGGTGTCCACTAGATTCCGCACATCTAACCGGGAGATGAGGTGCTTGCTGTCAGTCTCCCTCCAAACGCTGTGAATGGGACCATCCTGGATGTTTATTCATACGTGTCCCCGCTCCTCAAACCTCCCACCCTGGGGAGGCCCCAGTCCTCACGCTCAGCCAAGGACCTTGTTTCCTATTTCACCGAGAAAATAAAAAGCAATCTGGGGGGTAGAATTCCACAAACTCCCACCACGTCTACCCTGCCACTCCGTCCTCGTCTGCATGCCTCGCGTGTGACAGTGCGATATCGCAGGCCCTCCTCCCCCCACAACCTCACCCTCGATCCTGTCCCCTTTCCCACCCGCAAGGCATCCACCCTTCCAGGGTCCTCCCTCTAGCATTTTCCCTTTTCACCTAGCAAATGCACGGTCGCTGCTCCCATCTTTAAGAAACCAAAGACGTCTGGTCCCTTCTTCTTCCTGCTACCCCCTCATTTCCGTCTCTTCCTTAATAGCTCCCCTGTCTACAGGCACGGACTCCGAATTCTCTCCTTGGACCCTCCGGAGCCCCTTCCAGTTGGCTTTTGCCGCAGCCGCCACCAAAACTGCTCTCATCAAGGTCACCAAAGGCCTCCATGCTGATAAACGTAACAGCCTAGACACTGTGTTCCCACTGGGCCCCCCCCAGCAGCGTGGGACCCAATGTTTCCCCAGTGCCTGGTCTTCAGGGCACCCCCTCCCATCCACCTCGCTCTCGGTGTTTGTTGCTGGCTTCTCACCTGCTCTGGCCCCTTGCTCCTCTTCTCTGCCCTCTCTACCCTTACCCTTCTGGTCTCCTCCTGCCATTCTGTGGCTCTCCATGCCAGTTGTACCCCTGACTCCCAGGTTCAAATCTGTAGCCCAGGTCACTGCGCTAATGCTGGGGCAGTACGCCCTGCTAACATCCTGACGTTTCCACCAGGTGCCTGTCCAATCTCAGAGGCAGCAAAGCCAAACTGCTTATTTCTCCTTTTAAGTCTGTGCCTCCGGCAGTCTTCCCCACCTCAGTCAAGGTACATCCTGTCTTCTGCCTGCTCTGGCCAAAACCTATAACCATCCTGACCCCTTCTACATCCAGGACTCCCCCTAGGTTAACCATAGGTTAACCAGCACCCCAGTGTGAACTGGGAAAGAGTGCCCCTCTGGGCAGGCATGGGACCTGGGGTCTGAATTTCAGTGTCCCCCACGCCCCATCCCCACAGCCCACGGCTTTGGGCCCAACCGCACACACACTGGCAGTGTGTCCCCTGGTGGCAGCCTCTCAGGCTGTTCCAGTGAAAAGACAATTGTCCTTCCTGCTGCTTGGCACTTGATTCCTGCCCATTTTCCAAGTCTGGTCCTTCCTCCTCTTACAGTTCCTGATGGCCTTTCAATAAATTCCTCTGCTGCTGAAGAAAACCAGGAGCACCCACTAAGACTATCTAGAAACTTGTGCGAATCCCTCCTACCCTTAGAATTAGAAAACTCCATTTCCCCATTGTCCCCTGGAAACGGTCTGAAGGGGGCTGCCGGAAGACCACCAATGACGTCGCCAAACTGAAAGCCACCTGGGACAGCTCTGCTCTAGTTGACACCAGCCTGGTCTCCTCGTCCTGCCTTCCCACCCGCACGCCCCCAGGGCTCTGTTCTCTTCCCGGGCCCCTCTTCCATGTCTGTCCTGTAAATGGTGCCAGGTTTCGGGGCTCCAACCTCTCCCTTCCGCCCTTTTCACCCCCCATGCTCCCCAGGGCGCCCTTCACACTCACGGTATGAACCCCATCTCTACCCCTCTGCTGAGCGGCAGACCCTCCCCTGCCGGAAGCCTCCACCCACAAGTCCAAGGACACCTACACCCAAGCACATCTACGCGGAGCTGGTCCCCTTCCCGCCTACAGCTGCTTCTCTTCCTGCCTCCCCCACCCAGCTCGAGGACCCCGGCCTGCTTCCTAACCACCGGAGCCAGAAGCTCAGCATCACCGCACAGCTCCCTTCTTCCTTCAAGTCCATCCTTCCTAGGCACTCAGGAAATCGGAAGCTTCTTCTCTTGAAACATCTCTCCAAACCATCCCCTCCTCTCCAACCCCACAGCCTCTGCCTCCTTCAGTTCTGCATCCTCCCCGGGCTGTTCGGGCAACCTCTTAGAGGGCTCCTGGCCACCTTCCTCTTCTTCCCCGACACCAGCGCCGGAGTGAGCTTCTTGCAACTCAAACCTGATCATATGGCTCCCTACCAGTGAGAGCCGCGTTCTGTCCTGTTCTTATCTCAGCTTCTTACAGAGATTCTGATGTCCTCTCCCAGATCCTGCTGGAACAGGACATTCAGGAGAAAAACTGGGACTTCTTGGCCCTCCTCTTTGCTCCTCAGATATAATTCAGCAAGTTTGCAAAACATTGATCTAGTGATTCCCAAAGTGCTGTGGGAATCATTTGAGAAAGCGGGTTAAAAATGAACTCCCACAGGGCGCCTGGGTGGCTCAGTGGGTTAAAGCCTCTGCCTTTGGCTCAGGTCATGATCCCAGGGTCCTGGGATGGAGCCCCACATCCGGCTCTCTGCTCACTAGGGAGCCTGCTTCCCTTCCTCTCACTCTCTCTCTGCCTGCCTCTCTGCCTGCTTGCGATCTCTGTCAAATAAATAAATAAAATCTTAAAAAAAAAAAAATTAACTCCCAGGCTCACCCCCTTGGAGATTCCAATTCACTGGACAGTGAATGTTAAGATTTTTCTAGAGGACTCTGCATCCTGGCCACCTGTTTCGACTATAATAATGGGGGAGGGGTGAGAATTCCTCCTTCACAGGGTAGTTGGGGGGCTGAGAGGGCTTCTGCCTACATCTGCCTCTCACTTCCTTCCTCCTTTGACACAGCGGTGAACGTGAGGCCCCCCCGTGGCTCGGGTCTTGCAGACTCAGAGCCCCTCGTTGATCTCATGTTCCCCATGGCACAAAGGTCTGACCATGACCAGGATGTCCCCCAGTATCTTTGGGAGTTCCTGTATCTTCCTTTAATGTTTGGTTTCTTCATTTTCTATTTTAAAAACGAATATGGGAGCACCTGGGTGGCTCAGTGGGTTGAGGCTCTGCCTTCAGCTCAGGTCATGATCTCAGGGTCCTGGAATCAAGCCCCACATAGAGCTCTCTCTGCTCAGCAGGGAGCCTGCTTTCCCGCCTCCCCCACCTACCTCTCTGCCTAGTTATGATCTGTCAAATAAATTAAATCTTTTAAAAATAATAAAATAAAAATAAAAATGAATATGGGCCAGGGGTGGGGGTGGGGGTGCCTAGGTGGCTCAGGTCATGATCTCAGAGTCCTGGGATCAAGACCCATATGGGGATCCATGCTCAGCAGGGAGTCTGCTTCTCCCTCTCCCCCTGCCTTTCCCCCTGCTTGTGCTCCAATAAGTAAAATCTTTTTTTTTTTTTAAGATTTTATTTATTTATTTGACAGACAGAGATCACAAGTAGGCAGAGAGGCAGGCAGAGAGAGAGAAGGAAGCAGGCTCCCTGCTGAGCAGAGAGCCCGATGCGGGACTCGATCCCAGGACCCTGAGTTCATGACCTGAGCCGAAGGCAGCAGCTTAACCCACTGAGCCACCCAGGCGCCCAGTAAAATCTTTTTTAAAAAATTTTAAAATACAGGGACGCCTGGGTGGCTCAGTTGGTTGGGCAGCTGCCTTCGGCTCAGGTCATGATCCCAGCGTCCTGGGATCGAGTCCCACATCAGGCTCCTTGCTCCGCAGGGAGCCTGCTTCTGACTCTGCCTTCCAGAGTGTCTGCCTGTGCTCACTCTCGCTCGCTCTCTCTCAGACAAATAAATAAATAAAATCTTTAAAAAAAAAAAAAATTTAAAATACAGAGGGACAGAGTTCTGTTTAATGGGTACATTAGGTCTACATGATGGCGTTCTGGAGGTGGATGGTGGCGTTGGTCAGGCCAGCGTGAATATACTTAATGCCACTGAACACATACCTTCAAACAGTTCACGTGGTGTATTTTATGATCTTTGTAAAAACTAAACCTGTTCCTCTAGCAGTCTCCCCACTACTGGGCCAAAACCTTATAATCATCCTGACTTTTCTATATCCAGGAACCCCCCTAGGCTACTCAATACCCCACTGTAACAGGGAAAGGGCTTTCGAAAAAGTGAGAGTCTACAGGAAATTGCAAAGCACGAAATCAGGATGAGGTTCCATGTTTAAGTGACACCATGATGCCTCCCGGGCCAGAGGGGAGGCCAGGGCAGAGCGAGAGAGAAACAGGGAAGCTGGAGTCAGCCTCCTGGGAGCGGAGCCTCAGGGAGGAGCGGCCCAGACCAGACAAGGGCCAGAACCCGGAGGCGGTAGGAAGTAGGAGGCAGAAGGGATGAGGAAGGCAGAAAGAACCGAGGCCCAGCTGGCTGGCTGCCAAGGGCATCTTGACAGGAACTGTGACCTTGGCACCAGAGTGTATGCCGTTGCAGCCTTGGCCCAGGTGCAGGGTGAGGGAAACCAAAGTGAGCAAACGTGAACCAGGCCTTCACTGGAGCATCTAGTCTCTTGACCTGTCCCCTGTACTAGGACCCCCTTAGAGGCCCAGTTCCATCCTGTAGGAATCAACTGTTCTTTTCCCTAAGAAAGCTGGGAGGGCCCAACTTAACCCCCAGGGCTGTGAGGCCAACCTAAGGATCAAGACAGCCAGAGAAAGACCCTACATAAAATCCCATGGATCTACCTGCAAAGTCTGTGCACATAGCTCGTCCACTACTGCTACCCCCGTAAGGCTAGTAAACTGCAGCCCTGACCACCCCCGACCTAGCCTCCCAGCTAGCAGGACAGCCCGGGAGTCCTCGAAAATCAAAGCCGGACCACACTCGCTGCTCGGAGCCCTCCAACTGCCATCCCACTCCCTCAGACCGTGTGTGGAGCGCAGTTCAGCTTAGCCAACATCTAAGCCCCTGAAATGTCCTGACAGGAGTGTTTACCTGGAGCCCTCAGACGTCAGTCAGTCTAACAGTGTGACTTACAAGAAGTGCTTTGGGACACACGACCTCTGGGAGGAAGTGGAGACTCGAGGTTGGCCATGTGGGAACCAAGGAGAACCCTGGACACCAAGGCTCAGGGAAGCTTCTCTGCTGGGCCACACTGGGCATCATAAACCAGGGTCCAGTGCTCCACGGGGAGAGGACAACAACCCTCTGAGAGCTTCACTCCTCAAGCCCCCCCAGACTCCCCCCTACACACCCCATCCTCTGGTGGCACATGCATCCTTCCGCTATTAAAACACCATCATCTTGGGGCTTTCCTGAGTTCTGTAAGTCATTCTAGCAAACTATCCACCGAGGATGGTTTGAGGCCTGTGACTTGCAGCTGGTGTTTGAAGTGAGGGCAGTTATGTGGGACTGTGTCCTCAGACTGTGCTATTGGCCAAATTCTTTGTGACTGCCTTAACTGGGACCTTCGTGATCTGCCTCACCCCTGCCAATGAGACCCCATACCCTGATCCTTGAGTAAGGCATACACTTGCCCAAGGGCCCCGGGGCACCCCCTTCCCCAGGTATCTGGCAAAGGAACCCCCTCCTTCCATTTCAACATCCCCTTCCAGGAGAGGATGCCTCCAGCCCCTCCCCAAACTCCCTCCACTCCGGGCCCCGCCCCCCCTCCCCTGTTACTGTTTCCCCATCACTCCATCCACGGCCCTCTAAATGGCATTCACCTTTCTCCTCCATCTCCGCACTGAACTAGAAGCCCCAAGGAGAGAGGGAGTTTATACTTTGTTCCCTCCTGGAACCCCAGCACCGGAAACAACTGTCAATGTGCTAAGGACACAGGCGAGTCCTGTTGAACGAATGCCCTCCAGTATCCTTTAGAAGTACCTCTTGGAAAACAAGCCCCCCCGCCTCTCCCTCTTCCTCCCTGAAAGGCCAAGTCTGCAAAAACAAGGAAACCTGACCACACTTGGCTGGAGACCATTGCTGAGGAGGAGAAGGGGAAAAAGCAGTTAAGACCCAAGACCTCCAGGAGAGGCCCCCGGCCCGATGCTAGTCCTAGCCCGGACCCCATGTTGTTGTGAGCTTGAAAGGCCCCTCCCTCCCTGGGCTAGAGCAGATGCACGAAACTCTGGCTCTGATCAGGATGGGCAGGTCTGGGGGGATGGGGGCAGAGGGAAGGAAGGAGGGGGAGGGGGAGCAGGGAGGGGTGCCCCTGCCCGGACAGAGAAGTGGAGAGAAGGCAAGACCTCACCAGATGGGAGTGGCTTTTATTTGAAGCCGGAACACACTTTAATCTGGGGTTTCATCTGTAATCTGTAACAGTAAAAAAAAAGCAGGAAAAGAAACCAGGATCTGAAGGGCCCAGGTGAGGGGAGGGGGGTCCTGTCAGGCCACGTAAGGGAAGTGGAGCAACAGCCCTTCATACGGCTTCAGGTTCAGGTGCTCCAATTCTAGAGACACGCCCTCCTCACGGCCCACATCGGTGCTGAGCAGCAGGTTGACACTGGCCGGCAGGCTGGCGCTGGCCGGCACACCAGAGGCCCCCAACATGGCAGTGTGGCCCACACCCCCGAAGTTGAGCACCACCAAGAAGCGCTCGTTCTGGTCCCAGTGGCGGATGTAGGCGAAGAGGTCGGGCTCGGGGGAGGACAGCACGTGGAAGTCTCCGTGCAGCAGAGAGCGCTCCTTGCCCCGTTGGTCGCTCAGCCTCCGGAACAGGGAGAGGAGGGAACCGTGGTCTTCACTCTGGCTCTGCAAAGGACCACGGAGAGCAGGAAAAGATGAAGGACGCCCCTCGGCGCAAGCTTCTAGAAGCCACCTGCCCACCCTCTGCTGAGCAGGCCTGGCCCACCCAAAACCCTTACCTGTACACTCATGTTGGTACTTCCGAGTCCTGAGGTGTTGGGGAAGCTGGACTCATCCCAGAGCATGAATGGAGCCTTCGCAGGCTGAGCAGAGAAAACAGGACTTGGAAAAGGCCTGGGCCCGCTCTCCCTTCTCCTCCCTCTCCTAGTCCCACACTGTCCCCGAGTGTGGCCCGACTGTGGCCTGACTTTGACTGGACAAGCAAGGCAGGCTCGTGCCTCGGGTCACTGCCCACACAGGGCTCTACCCTTGAGGGCTCTTTTCCCAGACGGCCATAGCCAGCTCCCTCACAGCCCTCTGGCCTCTGCTCTGCTGCCCCACCGGATCTTCTATGGCCCCTCGACAGAAAACGTCCCCCATCCCTGCTCTCTCTTGCACAGCACTGAGCAGTACCAGGCACCTTCATTCTGTTTTATTATCTAACTTCACCACCTGCAGCTCTCCTGTGCACTGCTGTATCCTCTGCGGGGGGCACAGAGCAGTGACCCCAGAAAACCGCGGAGTAACCAGACGGCAGCTCCATGCACATCAGCCGGGGTACCAACCTCCAAGCCTATGGCTAAAGGTAAGCCAGCGCCTTCGTGCCCTTACCCCGACCACAGCAAGGGCTGCCCTGCATTTCTCGGACTCCTCTGGGCCCTCTCCTGAACCAGGAGTTGCTGGAGGGCACAGAGTCCCGTGAACACGAGAACGAATGAACGAATGAGGGGTCAGGTGAGGGCTGGCTCCCACCCGAATACCCAGCGGGGGTCAGCTCAGCCACCGCATCTTAAAATAGGCTCTCACTGAATCCTACAAGAAGCGCAATATCCCAGAAAGATGATCAAGGCGACGGCAGGGAAATGACCTGCTGAGGCCGCACAGCGACCGATCAGGGGACTAACCGGGGATCAGACTCGGTTTCAGACAAGGCACCCGTCTGCTTGCTGCCACCCACACAACCTCCCCACAGCGTGCGGGGGGGTAGGCAGCAAGCCGTACCTGGCCAGGAAGGGCAGCTGCCTCCAGGCCAATCTCATCTCCGTAGTTGAAAACCGGGGTGCCGGGCAGGGTGAACAGCAGCAGCTGGTAGAGACGGCGGAGGTGAGCCGGCACGAGGGAAGCCAGGAACCCCGTCTGGGACAGCTGGCGGGAATGGACGCACGAAGGTGAACCCCAAAGCCCGCCTCTGCCTCCATCTGCCAACACCCCTGCCTCCCCGAGCGCCCCCACCCCCGCCCACCAGCTGGCGCCACCTCCCCCCTACACCATGGTACTCACGCTCCAGCTGCACCAGTGATCCTCGGTGGCGTTCAGATACTGGGTGACCAGGAATTCCATGCGCTCCCCACTGGAACCAGAGCTTGACAGGTATGAGCTCGTCAACAACAGGTCCTTGGTGGACCCGAGCAGGCTCAGGATCTGCCGAAGGTCAGAGGACTCGGTCCCGGCAATCAGCAGCCTGCACAGAGCAGGGGTGGGGGGCCAGGTTGGTAAAGAGCAAGAAAAGAATGAAGGTGGAGAAGGTTCTTTGGACTGGGAATTCCTCGTCCCGGGGCCTAGCCCTCAACGAGAGCATCTCAGAATGCAGCAGAGCCGAAGGGAGAGGTCTAGCCCTCACCTATCTTCACTGAAGCTCTTGGTCATGTTCTGCCACTCGGCCAGGAACAAAGGCGCATCCTGGAGGAGAAAAAGCCAAGTCAAGGACAAGGGAATGCTACCAAGCCCTCGAGAGTCCCTCTGCTCTCACCCAGGCTCTGCCTCTCACATGGAAAGGGACTCACCTCCAGACTCTCCACGTCCCGAACCTGGAACCCATCCACACCGGCCTGCAGCCAAAAACTCAGAGCATCCTACAGGGAAGGGGACAAAAGAACAGGGAAAAGGTATTGATACTCTGACAAAGGCTTACAAAACTCACCCCATGTGGGGCACCTGGGTGGCTCAGTGGGTTAAGCCTCTGCTGTGAGCTCAGGTCATGATCTCAGAGCCCTGGGATCGAGCCCCACATCGGGCTCTCTGCTCAGCAGGGAGCCTGCTTACCCCTCTCTCTCTGCCTGCCTCTCTGCCTATTTGTGATCTCTGTCAAATAAACAAAATCTTAAAAAAAAAATTCCACCCACGTCAAACCCTGTCCAGGATGCACGTCCCCTTGACCTTGGGAGAGTCACTTGCCTTGACCAGCCTCACTTAACCACCTCTATCATAAAGGTTTAGCCTTCGTCCCTAACCCCCACCCCACCCACTTCTGAACTATGACTGATTCTTAACGCTGCGGCATTTCACTTCTCTGTTCCTCCCCAGGGCCAATCGCACAGGTTCACCTTTGGACACCTATAGGAAAAAGCCCAAGAGAAAAATTACGTTCGTAAACGTAACTTCATTTAACCCTTAGAATGTGCGGAATGCTTATATGCTCAGGTCAGAAATGAGGCAACACTCCCAGAGCAGCAAGGAAGCATGCCCAAGACCACAGTCCGAGAGCAGCGGACACGGGACCCGAAATGCTAGCCAAGATCCCACAAGTGTCCTTACTCCTCTGCCAGCGTCCTGAGGCCTGGGAAGGGTAGAAGGAAGACAGCAGGTCAGAGCAAGGCCAAGGATGAAAGAGCGTAATTCAAAGCACAGCCCTGGGGCAGTCTAAAAGTGAAAGTCTCCACTGAAAAGTGGAGTCAGCTCTGCAGCACAGGCCCAGGCCTGAATTCCAGGCAACAGGTCAATGTAGAACACGGGGCCCCCAGCTCCACAGCCCCCGGCCCTGTGCTCTCTCCTCTCACCTCCATTTTCATTTTTTTTTACTGCCTCTCTTTTCATCTGAAGCTACCACACCTCACGCCACACCATTTACCATCTAAAAACATTCCTGCATTAATAACTTTTAAGAGTTTGTGTTTTTTTAGAGTAAACTCTATCACCACCAACGTGGGGCTCAAACTCACGACCCTGAGATCAAGAATCACTCCTGACTGAGCCAGCCAGGCGCACCCGCACCCTCCCCTCCATCAATAACTCTTAAAGCATCTTCCAGCAATTAGCAAGGGCTGAACTGGATGACCAAGGGTCCTATGGAAATGCTAGGAGTAAAGAATTCTAACTCAGAGTCACAGGGGTCAACAAAGGGTCAGGGTCTGGTCCATTTTTACTCCACCCCTGCTGACCTGGTCAGTGTCCTAGAACCCAGGCACCAGGAGCTCAGACGACAAAGTCCCATTCCCAGCCTGCTGGGCAGTCTTTGCACCTATACCTTCACTCAGGGAAGGCAGATCACAGAAATGAGACTATCTAGGACCTCCAACCCTAAACACAGCAAGCCCCTCTGAACCTTAGCTTCTCCATTTACAGACAAGAGATGATAGGGTCCCTGTGTGGTCACAGAGAAATTCAGAACGCATACAGAACACATGGCACAGACCCAGACACGTACAAGCTCAGTCTGGGCTCTGCTCCAGAACACATCAAACAAGAGCTGGGAAACCAGACAGAACAGGAGTCCCACAGAGAAAGGGCTTCCTCTCCCAAAAGGAAGAAAAATCAAATCCAGATTGACATCTGAGAAATTCCTTTCCTGGCACTGTTACCATCAGAGTCAAGGAAACAAGAAAAATCACTGGTCAGAAAAGGAACAAGCAAAAGGGGGGGGGGGGTGCGCTGTTGGCCACCCATCCTGCCTGCAGGAGGAGTGCGCCAGTTTGGCTCCAAGGACCCAGGGTCCCCTTGGCTGGAGCCAGGTTCCGTTTACAGGGCTTGCCAGGAGGCTCAACACAGCCCCAACATCCAGTTTGCCCCTGCCGGCAGCATCAACACACTCACCTTCATCTTGGCGGCCACAGAGTTAATCTCTGTGGGGAGGAACCACGAGTTCTGGCCCCGGTAGTTGGGAGTGAGGTCCAGAATGACCCGGATGCCTGGAACAATGGAGAAAACCGGAGTCATGAGAAAGACTCTGGGGCGAGGGAAAAGTTAGAAATCAACAAACGCAAGCCGGCAGACTATTCGGTATGTATCATGTGGCACACATGCTTAGATCTGAACCCAGCCTTAAGATCTTCTAGGGCAGCAGGCACACACTGTAGCAGAGAAGGCTGAGTTATGGGGCCCTGGACTCCCCACCCCCAAAGTGTACCCTTTGATTTCATGTGGCTATTTTTCTCAAAAGGATCCGCTCCTCTGAAAGTTTAAAAGCCACTGAATTAGGGGCGCCTGGCTGGCTCAGTCAGTAAAGCATGTGAGTCTTGATCTCAGGGTCATGAGCTCAAGTCCCACACTGGGCAATGGAGCCTACTTAAAATAAAAATAAACCAGTGAATCAGGAAAAGCCTACAATTTGCAAACAAAGGCACTGAAGCCAAGAAGTAAAAGGGCTGGACACAAAGCAATTACGTCTCCGAACCACATGACAAATTAATTTTAGGCTAAAGCCTAAGAAACTTCCCCCGTACCTACTTTAGGAAAACTCAGACCCAGTCAGTTTTTGAACCCAATAAAATTCCTAATCTGTCCTTCCTATGGCCAGAAGGCCAAGCCCTTCTCAGCTGCTTCCCAGGCAACTCCAGGACACCCACTCTTTTTCTTGGCCGACTGCAAGAGACTGTCAAAATCTTCCTTGGAGCCAAAAGTGGGGTCGATCTGTTCCAAGTTGGTCCCCGCGAGGTCATCCTTCTGGTTCTTGTGAATTGGGCCCAGCACAAAGCCCTTCACCTTCAGGGTGCTCAGGTAATCGAGACGTTCCTTCAGGCCTGAAACCGGGGAAGCAGGGTTGAGGTGAAGCCCCTCCGGGAGGCCCCTGATCCGCCCTATTCTCCCCTCTCCCGGGAACTCAGTGTGGGGTCCGGGGTGCGCTTCGATCACAAGACCCAGGGGTGCTGATGTAAGATGCCCGGCACATTACTTGAGAAACGTCAGCGCCCGGCTTCCGGAGCCGCAGGGGAAGGGAAGACGCTGAGTCAGGTACCCACACCCCGCGCCAAGAGGGAGTGAGGGCGGCTTTCCTCCAAGAGAGGGAGGAAGGTGCGGGACGACTCCGGGGCGGGGAGGGGGTCAGAACTCCGGGTTTAACCCGCCGCGCACGGAGCTCACCGGCGAGGTCGCCCCCCTCGGGGCCCTGGAAGGCCTGAAGGTCGCCGATGCGGTAGAGGGCGCCCTTGTGCCACCAGCTCTGCGCCGGCAGCTTGCGGCAGCGCGGGGCCTGCACGATGATGACCACGGCGCCCGCGAGCATGCCGAGCCAGCCGAGCCAGAAGAGCACCAGCAGCGCCCAGCGCGTGCGCACCCAGCCCGGGCTGCCCGCCACCTTCAGCAGCTCCTCTTTGGACAGGCCGGTGAACTTGGCCGCGGCCGCCGCCTCCGCCTCGTCGTCGGCCACCTTGATCTTCACCAGACCGTTCTTCTCCGCGCCGCCCGCCACGACCGCCGCCGTGGCCGCCCCGGACGGCGCGTTCATCGGCTGCTTCTCGGGCTCCAGCTCGTTCAGCTCCACCTCCTTCAGGTCCACCTCTGTGTCCTGGCTCATGGTGCCCGCGGAACCGGCGACACGATGCAGCCTGCGGTCAAGTGGTGGCTGGACTCCTGTCCCTACCTTCCCGGCCTCACCACGGCTTCGGCACCGGCTCCGGGTACCAGCGAGCCCCGCACAAGCTTCGGCTACTGCGTCCGCGTCTGCCCGGGAATGGGCGCAGCCTCCGGGAAGAGGCCCGGGAGCCCCGCCCCCGCCCGCCCCTTTAAAGAGGAACGGCCCCGATCGCTCTTTCTGGGCCCCTATGGCTCCTTCCAGACCAAAGCACAGAGAGCTGAGCCGCTTTTCGGTGGGCGGAGTCTTATTTGTCCCGCCCCGCAAAGGGGACCTGGAGGGACAGTCCAGAGCCGCGGGGGGACCGGCCCCTCCCCTCCCACTCCGAAAGCGCGGGCGCACTCCGAAAGTGGTGGTTCCCACTTCGCATGGCCTCTGGCGCTCTCAGAGCCGGCGGCACGGAGCTCCCCTCTTTCCCCGATCTTGCTGCGTCTCCTCCAGCTTCTGGGACTTGGCGCTAGCCCTCCGCTTCCCCGCAGGCTTCCTCGTCCTTCAAGACTCATCTTGAGTCCAGTTCAGACAGTTCATCACGTTGCAACTATTCGGCGCCCACCACAATGCGTTTTTATTAACTTGACCAAAGGTACTCTAACCCGATCTTCATGATGTTTTAAGACGAATCTGTTCGGACAGGAGAGTTGAAGCTGACACTCTCAGTTTTACCCCACCCCACCCCCAGTTTCTGGCTCCAGGATGTCGGGCAGCGAGGAATCCGACATCCAGAAGAGCCTTGGGCGCCTGCTGGGCAAGCTCGGGCCTGTAGCAAACATTCCAAGGTTGGGCCTCAGTTAGAGACATCCACCATTTTCCTACAACAGACCGACTTTTCCCCCACTTTGCAGGGCCTCCCACAGAGGAGCCCGATCTCCCCAGGGTGCCCGGGGTTCCCTGACCCACCCGCCCCCGCGCCCCCATCACTTCACTGTTCTAAACCTTGGAGGCCTCTGCAGAGGCCTTGAAAATCATCTAACCTCCCTCCACGGAGATCCTGGGATGGAGGGGAAGTGGGACAGAGACAAGGTTCACAGCAAGAAAAAAATAACAGGTTCGTAACAGGGACTGCGGGACATCAACAGCACGGGGCCCAGACGCCGGGAACTTATTGTTCCTGACCAGTGCCAGCCGGGTTATTTTCAGAAAAGAGCTGAAGGAAACAAGTTCTTTCTCCCTCTCCACCTGGGCTGGAAGCCAAGATAGCTGTGTATTTGGAAGAAAGCAGAAGCCAAGATCTGAAGAAACAGCAGACAGAAAGGGGAGCCAGAGGGAGAGCCAAAGGTGTGGAAAGGCTCATCTTCTGCCTTTCCCGTTCTGCATGCCACAGCCCACCCCCACCTAGGAAAGCCAGAACTAGAGGGAGGCAGGCCAGGAGGTATAGGGTGGATGTCAGAGGAGTGCGCAACTATGATAGTAAGTCCAAGGTGCCCTGGGCATGGCAGATAAGTGCCAGCCAGAGGCGCTGAACAGACTTTATTTCCAGGGTGAAAGCTCAAGGTTGAGAGCCGGGTCAGAAGCTTAAGACAGTCCAACATAACATCTCTGGGAACATACCATCTCACTCACACCAACCCCCGCCATGCTTCCAGACAGAAGAAGCCAACTCCTTCTGTGTGCAGTGAAGAAGCTCGCCACATGACCTCCCCAAGTTTATCACCTCCCCACACACCTTCCACGGGGACTAGCCACCCAGCAACATCAGCCTTCGAACACCTGCCAGTCCCACAGCATGCCCAGCTGGGTCAGTCGTCTGCATCTCTGCACCTGCCATTCTGTGTCCTTCCCTTCTGCTCAACCTCAAGAAGCTCCTGCTCATTCAAGACCTAGCTCAGATGACGGTTTTTCTCAACTTCTCCAAAAGAATTCTTTTTCCATCCACCTCTGCTACAACACATACCCTGTTTGTTTATTACATTTCCTTTTCTGAGTGTCCGCACTTGTGGACAAGCGGCAGGGGCCTTGTGCTATGTCCACGGCCCTGCCTACTTACAGAAGTAGCTTAAGTAGGCGCGTCGCAGGTGTTTGGAAAATGCGGGGATGAACTACACCAGTCAAACCCAAATATTTCCCTTCTTAGAAACAACAAAAGCAGCAGACGAAGATAAATGGGGAGAAGTGAAAGGACACGTGAATAACACTGTATGCTATCATAAGCAAGCAAAACAGGGGCGCCTGGCTGGCTCAGTCCTTGGAGCTCGTGACTCTCGCTCTCCGGGTTGTGAGTTCGAGCCCCAGAATGGGTGTAGTGATTACTTAAAAAATAAAATCTTTAAAAGTAAAGAGGGAAGGAAGAAAGAAGAGAGGGAAGGAAGGAAAAACAAACCATAGCTTATTCAACCAAAGTGAAGTAATAGATCTAAGGGAAGGAGTGGAGAGAAAGAGGGCAGAAGGTGGCTCGGGAGACTCGGATCCTTCAGTGTCTTTTGATACATATAAAATTTTAATATCTACGTAGGAGTGCAGAGTAGATCATTTGTCAAGAAGAAGTAAGCCTTCAAGAGAAGGCTGGAACAAGGCGGAGATAAAAGGCGTCCGAAGGTCCAGAGGCCCCATGGGGCCGTGTGTTTTCAGCACTTTACACTCAGGCGGGCCGACAGGGGGTTGGGCCCTGAAATACAGAGGGCCAAGTGTACAGAGAGAATTCCTTTC